>NW_027494913.1:0-262439 GCF_021521415.1 Bidens hawaiensis
CATATAAGGTAAATGATAATGTACATATATGTACATTATGTAACTAAAGATTAAATGAAAGTATACATATGTGTATAGGTATAATACGAATTAAAAAGAAAAAAAATTTGATTTTTTTTTATTTTATGAAACCGGAATGAAATATAAGAATTTTGGTTTTTTTACTTTTTTAAAATTTTCGTTTTTTTTTGGTTTTATAATTTTTTAAATATTTTTTAGAGGTTTTTTTTTTAGTGGTCAAAAATGGTTCTCAAAGTTCTCAATTTGAGAATTTTGAAATATGTACATATATGT
Organism: Bidens hawaiensis; assembly: GCF_021521415.1. Taxonomy (NCBI): domain Eukaryota; kingdom Viridiplantae; phylum Streptophyta; class Magnoliopsida; order Asterales; family Asteraceae; genus Bidens; species Bidens hawaiensis. The sequence goes on from NW_027494913.1 coordinate 295, forward strand.
ACATATTATACATATATGTATAATATGTACATATATGTACACACATGTTTTTTCCTATACACAATTTAAGGTAAATGATAATATACATATGTGTTCATTACGTAACTAGAGATTAAATGAGTATACATATGTGTATAGGTATAATACGAATTTAAAAAGAAAAAAAATCATTTTTTTATTATACATATATGTATAATATGTACGCACATGTTTTTTCATATACACATATGTATAATTTAAGGTAAATGATAATGTACATATATGTACATTATGTAACTAGAGATTAAATGAAAGTATACATATGTGTATAGGTATAATACGAATTAAAAAGAAAAAAAAAATTTGATTTTTTTTATTGTATGAAACCGGAATGAAATATAAGAATTTTGGTTTTTTTACTTTTTAAAATTTTCGTTTTTTTTTGGTTTTATAATTTTTTAAATATTTTTTAGAGGTTTTTTTTAGTGGTCCAAAATGGTTCTCAAAGTTCTCAATTTGTCAATGGTTTTCTTAGGATCCTTACCCTATATATATATGTATGTATGTATGTATGTATGTATGTATGTATGTATAATAGGATAGTAAAGTGGCTTTAAACCGCAGCGGAGCGTTAAGGAGGAGGGCTTCGAAGCCCTATTTTCTTACGTGGCGATGACGTGGAGGGCTTTAAAGCCCCTCCATAGTAAACGCTTAAGAATTTAGTTTTTAACTAGTTGAGTTCAAAGGAATAAGGGGCTGTTTGTTAGCCTCTTAATAACCATTCAGACTACATCTTAACCATTAACCATTAAGAGGTAGCCTCACAACCCCTAACTCTATTCAACAATTCCGATAAATGCGTGTGAAATGTCTATCATACCCATTTGATAAAGTTTAGAGAGAATAATAATTCTTTGAACATAAAAACCATCGTTCACACAAACAAAAACAAAATAAGAGTTTCCTACATGATAGGGAAATAAAATAGAATAAAGGAATTCAAATATTAAATAAATAAAAGTTACCTCCTCACGTTATGTCACACCCCGACCATGACGGAGACGTCGGGGCGCAACCGATTGTTCATCGCACACGACACTATTAAGTGACAATATTAAATCAACTCATTTAAATTCATAAAAACACAAAGAGTCACATAACTTGTTCATACAATAACCGAATTCAAATCATAGTAAATAATATATTGTTCGTTTTGCTAATATCCTAATAGTCTCGATAACGTTTTTTTTCTTCAAGTCATCGAGTCAACCTAAAGTCAAACCTGTAACATTGCATAAACAGATTTTGTCAACACAAAGGTTGGTGAGCAATTTCATAGTTTTTGAACAATAGATATATAATATGAAATTCCACAACTTGTATACAAAACAATAATAATAGCAACAATTTAGATAAATGAAATCGTTAATAAGAATACATTAACGACACCTTTCTATAAAGGGATGCCAAATGTACTCGGATTTTGTATGAAATCGTTAATAAGAATACATTAACGACACCTTTCTATAAAGGGATGCCAGATATACTCGGATTTTGAGAATCAACCATCCAAAAGCGGTAGACACATTAGCACTTAAGCATATAACACCAAATCGAGCATTTATTTAAGTAAAGTATACAATAAAGTTTGTGGTTTAAGTCTCAAGTATAAATCATTTGGATTTGAATAAGTTTGCAATGTCACCCCCAAAATATAAAAGAGTGAAAACGGATGATGAAAGTACTCACGTTCAAGTAATAAACTTGAAAGATTTGATGATTTGGAGATTAACCGGAACGATGAGTTTAACGAACGAAGCCTAAAGGAGAAGAAGTCTTGTATTAGAAAAGTTGTCTTGGAAGTCTTTAAAGAAAATAAATGATAAGAAATGTAAACAATTTAAAGTTTAAGGTTTAAAATGTAAATATTTAAAAAATTATAATAATGGTCCTTTAAAAATGTAAGTTGCTCGAAACTGGGTTAAAGTATCTAGCCCTTTAATTTTTACTCAACCTATGTTAAGTAATAAGGTGGGTAAAAATGCAAGAAAGCAAGTCCCTTTATAATATAGATACTAAAACGGGTTTTAACGAGTGTTCGGGTGGTCGGTTCGGGTCTTAGTGACTTGACCAAATCCAAAGTCAACTTTCCCAAAATAATAAATGTATGAGATAACTCAATAAATCTTAAAAAGACTTAACCAAGTATGTAGTTCTATTGTTTTAGAACTAACAACGTCCGTTAAGCGAGTGTTCGGTTTAATCGGTCCAAACTTTGTTATAAGATCAAGTTGGATTCAACATTCCGAGTACTTTGTGAAAATAATTAAAATCAGTTTATAAAGTATTTTTAAAGAAATATATAAGCTTTAATGGTTAAAAACACACTTGTGTGTCTTAAGCGAGTAAACTTGGTTTAGTTTAGTTTGGTTCGGTTTTTATCTTGGAATAAGGCCAAGAATGGTTACCACATGTCCAAACATCATAGAACTTGTAACATAATTTATTAATAATAATACCAAAGTTTTACATACAAAAAGTCAACAACAAAGTCTTTAAACGAAAGTTCGGTTTCACGGTTCGGATCTTGTTTCGGGATAAGACCGAGGTTAGATTCTACAAACCCATAACCATGGAACTAATTAAAATGATTTTAGAAACTCAAATCTTACATAAAACATGTTTATACAACTATTTAAACAAACTAGTAAACAAGAGTTCGGCTTCCGGTTTGGAGCTATTTACGGAATAACCGAGGCTAGTCTCTACAAACCCATAACCATGGAACTCAAAATGTAAAATAGAACTAAGATGAGCAGAAGTTAAACAAGTATAACAAGTTTGATGGTTAGATACGGAAAATATATATAATCAAGGACTACTATGAGTCCTCCATGTAGCTTTGTCTTATGGGCCGGACACTTAACCGACCAAGACCGGAGAAATGCCCACAGAAGGTACAAAGGGTGCTATTATATATATATGTTGTGTAACAATCTTCAAGTATAAATAAGTGTTAACAAGTTGATTATAATGTAAGACTATGGTCAGTTTGACTTTGGAAAGTCAAACTGTCAAAAAAATATGAAGAACACCTTTGAATGCTTAAGAATTGGAAGAGAAAGAGATGAATGAGCATGGATTAATGAAGGGGATAGGGGTGTATATATAGGGTGGGTTGAAAGGGTCAAGCATGGGGTGTGATATCAAGGTTTGCATGCAAGAGGGGTCAAGACAAGTCACAAAACAACAAAAAAAAAAAGATGGGGCTGCTGGTCTGCTGCCGGTCTGCACGTCGGTTCACGTCCGGAAGTTCGTTTTTGATGTATCTTGAGCGTTTTAAGTCCGTTTTCGAATCCGTAAAAGGGGTTTTTCAAATTAGACAAGTGGGAATGTTTTAGTAACATAAAATCTAATATTTTATATATTTGAAATGTTCGGGATATAAATCGGGTCGGTTTACAACAAAAACAAATACAAAATAAATACAATTTGACCCGAAATCGCGGGATGTCACACGTTATAATGGTCGATAACATCCAACATACAAATCTTCATAGGAAGTATTGATTTATTCAAACATAGTTCGTAATTATTGGATATTAGGTTTATATTATAAGCCTATGGGTCCATTGGGGCCTGCGGCTGCGCTACGGGGTAGTCCTCAAACTTTTTGACAAGATTAGCATGAACAGAAGCTATTGTTCCTGTTGGAGGTTTAAGTTCTTCCGAACACTCACACTTCCTTATGCTCTCTAAGAAAGATGTATTTTGAGGATCATCAAGGCTCGTCAAAGGACCATCATTAATAGTAAAACCATTGTTCCAGAAAGTGATGGTGTGTGTGAAATCTCCGGGTGAAGACGTCAGGCAGACTGGTGATTCTTTTCCCATTGTTTGGATTGGTTTGGTTTGGTTTTTTACTTAATAATGTGTTACATTATTAATAAACAGAGAACGAAATACAAAACCCTAGTAGCTAATAGACCCGTGGGCAGGGACGGATCATGTAAGGGGTAAAGGTGTGCTTCGGCCTATCTAATTTTTTCGCTTATTAGAGAATTTTTTTTCAAAAAGTAAAAAAAAAATTAATAAATAAATGTAGAGTCCGGCCCATTCATATTATTGTATCCGGCCCACACTTGAATTTTTTTTTAAAATAAATTCCTTAAAGCCGAAGAGCGGAAACTGTTTACCTAATAAATGTAAAGAAAGCCCCATAAACCAATTTAAAAAAAACAAAACAAAAAAAAAAAAAAAACCCAAGCCTAAATGATTTTTCAAGAAAAGAAATACGAACAATAAGTCCACACTCCCAACCATTATCGAATAATCGAAACAGAAGAGTTTTTGTCTGGACGCCAAGGTATGGAAATTGAAATCTAGCAGAAGCGGAAGTGGAAGTAGGCCTTACAAAAAAGAATAAGACCACTAGACCATGGGGTCGAGTCACGAGTACTCACGAGTCACAATTCAGACATTAGGCAAGCAACATGAATTAGAAATATGTGTGTGTGTGTTTGATTATGTGAATTCGGTATTTGAATGTGAATTTGAAGTACCCATATTTCCCCTCGCATCTTGTCGTTTTCAAATACTTATCTTTCCCCTCGCATCTTGTCTTTGTATATTTAAAAAAGATGATTTTTATGTGTAAGAATTAGAAGTAGGAAAAAAAATTTTGGTTCTCATGACCTTCGGCCCATCCATACTAGATGTTGAAGATTCGTCAATGCCCGTGGGATCATAATAATAAACATGTTAATAATTCTTTAGAATCTTCAACCATATATAGATATTTATCATAATATATAACTAACTGTATTCAATAATTAACACCGTAGGAAGTTGATCAACAATATAATATTGCTACTAAAAATTAATTTAGTGAATCACTGTTTGGCTAAGGAAGAAAGATTCGGTGTAATTATACGGAGGGCGATGATCGACATGCTTTTCGACCGGAAACAAGTGCAACTTGGATAGGTGGTGGGTTGTATTAAAGCATTGGGTTGTCTTTGGGTGCGCAATAGGACGAACAAGTAGTCAATTAGTCGATTACATGGGAGAAGTGGCAGACTTTTGTCATATAAAAGCGGTTTCATTGGTGTGTTTGAATAAGCGATATGTTACTTTGTAATTTTGGCATAATTAGTGGCTGTAGATACAGATGACTAGTTTATATGTTCTGTACTTCTGTGTGATTAGCATCTTGCTATACCGTTTGATAATTAATAAAAAGTTTGTTGTTCGTTCAAAATGAAAAAAAGAAAAGCAAAAAAACAATCGCATATGCATGATATAGAGTGTTTTAAGTCGGTAAATAGTAGGAAAACAAATTGTTTAGAAATTAGAATTCTAGATTTTATTAAAAAAAAATTCTAGATGATTATTTCATTCATTTTTATAACTAACGTAAGTTGCATATTATAGAATATATGAGGGACCACTAAGAAATGAAGTAAAATGTAAATTATGAGGGTAAATATGCAAAAATAAAAATAATTTTATTTTGTAGGGGCATTCCGAGAATTGAACTCGGGACCTCTCGCACCCTAAGCGAGAATCATACCACTAGACCAAATGCCCGTTTTGGTTAGCCCCTATCCATCATTAATAATATGCGAGAGACGCTAAGTTCATATTCAATGCTTTCAAATCATTTTTTTTTCTTTTTATCATGTTTACCGAGATAAAGGAAATGCTAAAACATTTAATACATACAGTTATTAGTTTCGTGGTTTGGTTAGAACTATTAGCTTATTTATCGATAAAGTTATTCATATGTTTAGTCTTCCATTACACCGTTAGCTTATATTTATGATTCTCACCTTGATTAGACTACCAGCTAACACATCACATCATTTACCTAACATATCCTTGATCGTCACTATCCAATCCAAGGCGTGGCATGACACGAGTGATCTTTGTTTACTACAATTCTCTCAATAATTAACCACCAATTTCTTCCTTCTTTTGCATCTTTGAGACATCTACAAACTCACATATTCCCCTTGTTCCACAATAACACCCATCATAGCTCCTTCCTTTTACAAAATCAAACACTACACAAATTGCAACCACCATAATCAAATTAAGCACGAATCACACATACAAATTAATTGACGAAAACGCAAATCACACACATGCAAAATCCAAAATATGAATCTTCAATACAAAAATAGAACACTAAATCAGGATAAATGACAAAACCTACAAACTGAAAAACCAAAACTGATATAATCGAACCTCAAATCAAACACAAAACATCACAATTAAAATCAAACTTCAAATCAAAACATGCTAATAGAATAAAGCTAGTGATTTTGAAAATCCTTTATATTAATATCGATTAAAAAACCTTTTAAAATATATTTAATTTTTTTATGAAAAGATCTATTTAAAAAAAAATCTGTATCAAAGTAATATTGACATGTGTGTATATGAATAACATATGCATAATTAAATATATAACATAACAAAAAGGAAGAAGTTGAACTTGACTTAATTTGAAAAAAAAAAACTTTTAATATTTTAGAAAAATAAATAGATGATTGTTGAATGATTGCTGATATATGAGATGCTTGATTGAGTTGATCTGTTAGGATGTTGATTAAACATAATAAGTTAATTAGTAACGTAGGAATGCCTCTATAATTATGACATTTGAGGTGATTGATTGTATGCAAGTACATCCGCAATACGTGATTCTTGAGGTGTTTTTAAGAAAAAAGAGGTGATGTGGATGAGTGAGTGTATGATATGAGGAGAGAGGGTGAGATAAGATTCTTGATGAAGAATGTTTTAAGAATGCATTTGTGAGGTAAGTGAAAGGATAGAAGAGAGGGAATAGAGGAAAGATGGATATTTTTGTTAGGCCAAGTGTCATTTGGCATCCAAAAACACCTAAAAAACATCTTCTATTGGAGATGGTCTAAGATATAAAGAGTGTCAGCATCTCATCCATGTCGTGTCGAATTGAACCAGTACCGTTTGAACAACATTAGTACCGACATGTAAATTTATTTTAATAAATTTAGTAGTTTATTTGAGTTTGAATTAGAGTGTGATAATATTAATTAATCTATAACTTCAAAAAAAATCCATAAATCACGTATGATTGAATACCTAAATTTCGGTCATTTGACAAATCTACGGGTTCAAAAGCTAGTGAAATAATGTTATCTAGCATCCCTTTTTAATCTAATCTAACTATCTAATCGATTTAATCTAACTATCTAAGTATACTATTAAAGCAAGATGATTTTTACACATGGTATCATTCTAGGCCTTCACATAGGATATCATATAGATGTCATGCGAGCAGTTTCCTATACACAATTTCGTATTATGTTAGTATGTTATAAGTTAACCTCTGAATATATTTAAATATAATGATCTAACATTTCTTCAAATCACACAGGTCACTATTTAATTTTGTATTTAAAGAGATTTTTAGATATTTATGAATTGTAAAATTTTGTTTGTTATTATCTATATCTTATTCATCATTCATAAGCTATGTTATTGTGTATATATGGCCAAAGAAACTTGAAACATTAAATGAATAAACCAACTGGTTACGGATGGTCTCATTGAAACTATGAGAATACATTTTCTATAGTAGTCAATTGAATCAATTAGATTGATGGTTTCATTCAAACTAATGCTATATAATTATCAATTTTTTTAAATACTGATTGTCACAACTCACAATTTTATGATATAGGTGTTATATTGTTACGAACGATTTAACATCTTTTACTTTACACTCGAAAAGGATCGCATATCCATGCAAGTCTATGTCGTTCGCTATCTTTCCTGATCAATGGCAGAATTTTAGGAACAAATTTCATAAAAGAATGTAAAAGAAAGCAGTGATTGTGATTTCTGCATTATTGTTGATATGTCTTGTCTACAATAAACACAAAGGTTTCTTAACAGTATGCTTTGTTGGTGAATGTTTCATGAAAAAGTTTAAACGCTTTGTAGAAGGACTGATCATTTTTCCCTATTTAATTCGTGAAAATTCACACTTTATATTATTTTGGTAGTATGTCCATATTATCACAAATATATGTAACAAAATACGTGACTTTGTAAGATGATTCAAACTCGGCTAGAAGCGGTTGATGTAGGAGCTTTTCTTCAGAGACCAGCCAAGCGGATTAATTAACGTCATTCAAAAAATAAACAACATGAAATTTCTTTCGCTTAAACACGTACACATAAATTCATAACTACAAAGTAAGGTTATTTGGTAAAACCCGAGTTTTGGAACAACTATAATCGATCTCAAAATCCCAACTCCGGACCTCAGAAATCGATATCCAAAATCTAAAATATCCGCCTGGGTGCTATAAAGCTAAAAATCAGTTCAATAGCGGGAAGTTAATTTTAGTTTACTTGTTAACCGTTAACATACAAGTTTCGGTTGTGATAAACTAACTAAAGGTCTACAAGTAAAAAATATTCACCTGCCATATATTTTTCAGGTTCTTTATATTCAAACACCACCCCCCAGGTGTGTTAACAACGCTATACAGCTTGTATAGGGGCCAAATAAGTCGTATAGCCCTCACACTAACTAATATACGGAGAGGACAGGCCCGGCCCAAGAGGAAGGCGACGGACCCGGGCCCACTCTTCCAAGAGGCCCATAATTGTTAAAAAATAAAATTTATATTTTATATATAATTTTATTTTAACACAAAAGTGTACAAAATGACTCTTTGATTGAATGGAAATTGTTCTGAACTATAGAAACAAAGATCATAGGTTCAATTCACACAATTATTGTTCCTTTTATTGTAGAAAAATTAGTGGATAAATTGATAAGCCGGGCGTTCCCGGCCCACCAAGCAAAACCGCTGGTTTCTTGGTCACGACCAGCTAATCCGATTATTACAATTGCTCAGGATACCCTTTGACGAATTAATTTAATAGCTCAGATATTGTTATTCATGATATTGATCCGATTCAAGATCATCGATAGGCCTTTTATTATAGAAAAAAACTTTCATTTGTGTTTATATGAATCATTAATAACATTTTTATTATTGCTTGTTTGTTTTGGGCTTTTGAAAGGCAACCATATTGGTAAAACTGTCAAATTATCTATTAAATAATTGAGAATGCGATTTTAGGGGCCTGTTTTTTCACTCGTCCTAGGCCCCAAAATTTTAAGGGATTCTCGGAGATGGTCCTGGGAAAGGACATAATGACAACTTTTTTAGTCTTTATGGGTTGTATAGCCCCTATACAAGCCGTATATTGATGGTTGGGTAAAAGTTAGTTAATTTTATATATTAATTAGTTATATTTAGGTAAATAAATGAATGAACGTTGGTACTTCAAGCATTGCTATGTGTTTTCAGGACATTGGAAGTTATGGAGCTTAAATGAGCTAATTCAGAGCCATCCAGATGAAGATTAAGCAAGCCTCGAGATGATGGAAGCATGGGGAAACATGTATTGAGGGTTAAGAAGGATTCGGGAGAGGATTGGATGAGAAACATGAAGCCGAAGCGAAAACTGAACAAGATGGGTTACCAGGAAAGTGTCTTTTAGTAAAACGGGCATATCTCGGCCTAAAAAATGAGTTACGGAATCCATAATATATGAATTTCATGTTTCTCAACGAGAAGAATCTGAATTTGAAGTCAGTTGCATCTTCGCGTATTGCAAAGATGCAGGACATGCAACTTCGCGATACGCGAAGATGCTCAATGTCGACAAAAGTTAGGGTTTTCACTATATAAATGATTTTTTGACCCTATTTCGGATATTACAACTTCCAGAGACAGAAGAGGTGTTCTAGGACGATTTTCAGCCATCCCAAAGCTTCCGTTTTGTCCTACAATCGTATGTTCATCAAGATAAGTGCTTTAACGATTATGTCGATGTCCGGCTAGTCGTGTGTGTTCGTTCTAGGCTAAGGTTTTGTGTAATATACTGTTATGATCAGATTCTTGTGCTTCATGAATATAGCTTGATTAATTTTATATGATTTGTCTTGCTTAATTAGTATTTGGTTGATTAAAGCTTGAGTTTGCGATTATTGATTTGTGTAACGTTTGTTTGGTTGTCAATCAACACTTAAGGTTAGACTCTTGTGTCATTGGACTAGAATCATCAAACCTTATCATTGAGTTGATTATCATCTTAGACATAGAGTTGGTAATTGTGATGTTCGGGTGCATTTGTGTCAACAATTCGGTTAGGGTATCGTTTGTCATCATAAATCAAACCATAGGACTAGCAATTATTATAAAACCAAAGACTAAAGAATCTGTGATTAACTTATGGAACACATTACCCAAACCTAGAATGAATACTTTTTAAATAATATTGTTTACAAATCTTTTTAAGTAATAATTAGTTTTAATTAAATCTTTTCATAAAAGTCGCTTGACATCGTCTGTCCGCTTAGATTATAATTAGTTATAAATTAAATAAACTTTCACTTTCCTTGAGTCCTTGTGGAGACGATCTTATTTTCCTGTACTTATTATAGGTATTTAAGTCTTAAAATTAATTTTTTGAGTAGACCGCGACAGCCTACGTCAAAATGGCGCCGTTGCCGGGGACTCAACGCGCTTAGTGATAGTTTAGTTTAGTTTAAATTAGCGTAATTTAGTTTAATTTTAGTTTAATTTATTTTCTTCGTTGATTTTACGCGGGGTGTGCTTGTTTGTGGTGTGCAGTTAATCTGTTAGGTTGATGCATACGAGGTTTGCTCGAGACAAGGAGGTGTTGCAGTTTGATCCCGAGATTGAGTAAGCCGCGAGAAGAAACCGAGCAAAACAAAGAAGGGGTGAAACTTCAAGACCGAAAGAAGAAGACATGAATCATCAAGAAGATAATCCCTACCCGGTTCCACCTGTGTTTCAACCCAATGACCTTAACCCGCCGCACAATCGAGAACAACCCATTCCACAAAATAACCCACAAAACATTCCACAAAACCTACCAATCCATGACCTACCACCATTCAACCCACCCATTCACCAAAACCGAAACCCGAGAGCTCAAAGAAGATATCAAATGAGAGATGATCGTTCAATCAGGTCTGAACCACCACACAATAGATTTGAGTTCGAGTATGATCGGCGGAGGGGATTTGACGATTTTGATGAGTTCGAGGATGAAGAGGAGATGGAAGACGTGCAAGGGGATCGGTATTATAGAATGTGACATTCGTCAATTTTCGATTCGTGTTCATATTGTAAACCCAACCCGTTAGGTCGTTTCGATGTATTAAATATATTTTAATAAAGTGATTCCCGACATTTAATGTTCATTATTCGTTGTTCGTTATTTATAAATTTCCGAACCTTAGCATTAATCGAGCCACGCGAGTAAAACGCGTAAATAATCCAAAACCGAAAACTTTATAATTTAATTATAAAGTTTGGGTTAAAAATGTAAACTTCAAATACTTATTTAAAACTAAAAAGAACTTAAATTATCTTTTAAATGGTTATTTAAACTTGAGGGACCAGAAATGAAAATAATTCAAATTATATTATTAATATACCCAACCCTAGCCGCCCCCCCCCCCCCTCCTTGTTCGTTTTTCCGGCAGGGCCTCCGGCCACTGGAATCCGGTGCCGGAGGTGGCCGCCACCCCCTTAAAATACATTTTTTTTCCAAATTAAATATATAAAAACGATTTGCCGTCAACACTAAACAATAACTAACTATTTAATTGCGTTTAACATCCATAAATCACCCCGTAATCGTTGCCGGAAAATCCGGGTAATCAAATCAAGGCATTTAACGCTTAGACGCTCCGATTAGTTGTATAAATAGGGACCTAAGCCTTGTTACAACTCGCTCATAACCTTCTTTCCCTCTAATTCTCTCTACAATAGTCGTAATAATCCGGCATAGCTTCGGCTCCGGCGAGTTCTTGTTCTTCACCAAATCAACACCTTTTGAGGTAATTGTAACATGTTTTTGATTAGTTTTGATCCAATAAACAAAAACCCTATACTAATTTAAACATACATGAAACATAAACTGAGATTGAATTATTAGGGTTTATGTTCTTCATGTGAAGAAGATGAACCTGAAGTATTATATATATATAATGATTCTTAACTCTTAAACGAATATCCTTCTAGTTCAACTGGTTAAACTCAATTCCTCGCAACCATGAGACCCGGGTTCGAAACCCGGGTCATGCTCGAAACCCGGGTCATGCTCATTTTTTTGGTTTAATAAACTGTATTGTTATTATTATTATTATTAAAATCCATTCCAAAGCTAATAGTATATTTAAGTATTAAAAACCATACTATAAACGAATATTGTCACCAGAGCAGTTAGATAATACCCAGAACTTATACCACCAAGACCCGGGTTCGAAACCCGGGTCAATCTCATATTTTTTTATTATTAAAAATTTTTCCAGTTTATTATTAATTAATAAATCATTTTAATCAATTAATAATCATAATAAATTTATAAAAACCTTTTTAAATTAAATAAAAATTATGTAAATTAACTATAAAATATATCTCACCATTTTACATATAAAAATCAAGTTTCTCGTTTTCATAAGTCGTTATTAAAAATCGTGTAATAATCGCAAAGTAAACTTTAATTCTCTAAAAATCGTTTTGTTAAAGCAACAATTATATTTTTGACTTGTAAACAATAGTTCAAGCTTTTCGAACATATAAACTTTGTTTTCTCGCCATTAAAGTGCTTAAATTGTACTAATAACCAAGTTGTCGTTAAAACATAAATAATAATATAATAATCTAAGAGCCATAAGATTCGTAATAAAATAATAACTATCTTCTAAAACTATCATACAATTAAACAACCTTAAAATCCCGATGGAATAGCCGTTAAAAGTCATGTTTATTCTTATTTATAGTTTGTACGGATTGATTGCTTCGGTTCCTTTGACGCCTTCAAGTTATTCTTATTCCTTTTTCACTTCAATTACTAAGGTGAGTTTTTCACCACCCCTTTTTAATGTTTTAAAGTTTTGGGGTAGCATATGTATCCTTATAAAACTTCAAGTATTATTTCTTCTATTACCAAAACTACAATTCGTATATGGACTTGTGTGTTACTTGTATTACTTGCACGATTGGGAAGCCTCATTAAGTATGATCATACGCCCCCCTTTGCACTCTGGTCCATTTGTATCGAGTGGAAAAGGGCCTCATTATCCAAGTACGTTGGTTGTTACCAATCGGAAAGGACCTTACTTGCGCGATTATCCAAGTACGTTGGTTGTACCAACTGGAAAGGACTTACTTGCTCGTTTATCACATGTCTATGAATTGTATGGTTTTTATGTACGTATTTAAACTGTGGAAACTCACCAGCTATATTTATAGCTGACCATATTTTATACATATGTTACAGGTACCGTGATTAGAGGTTGAAGTATTGAAGACACTTAGATTACTTAGGGTATTTCAATAAAAGAACTATTGTTATGGTTATGTTTTGGTTTGAACTTGTATTGTTACTTTCGAACTTGTGTTACTTGGCTTATTAAATGAATTAATGTTATTATGGTCACTTAATAGTGCCACGTGTGTTTGAGCAATCTGTACGTCACACTCTGGCGTTTCCGCTTAAGCCGGGGTGTTACATAGAAGTCAACAACAACCTTCCAGAAACCGAACACCCGAGCCTGCTCAACCACCAAGAAGCCGTCGAGAGAGAAGAAGACAAGATCCCTCCGAGCCACAGTTTCCCGAGTATGGATTTGACGATAGGGTCCCGAGGGCATTCATTCCGCTGCCCGTTCGGGGGGGGGGGGGGTCAAAGCCACTTCATTCCACAAGTGGCCACGAACCCGCTTCCCATTGTGATCCCGGTTAGAGAAGGAAGAACGTTTTCAGTAAGGCAAAGTAACTTGACCGGGATGCCTACTTTTCATGAGAAAGCATCTGAAGAGCCATATCTACACTTGAGCGAGTTTAATGCTATTTGTGCCACCATCTCGAGTCAAGGGTTTACTGCTGATGAAGTCAAGCTAGTTGTGTTTCAGTCCAGCCTTAAAGATCTAGCAAAGCAGTGGTTCTTATCTTTACCGTCAGCGAGTATCTATATGTGGCAAGACCTGGCTCAGCAATTCTTAGACGAGTATTACACACCTCAAAGAACGTCCGAGGCCCGAACCTCCATCAGAAATTTTCAGCAAAATTCGGGTGAGACTTTTCATGAGGCATTTACTAGATTCAAGAGGTTGTTGAGAACTTGTCCGCATCACGGGATTGCACTGTGGGAGTTGATTAAGGTGTTTCATGACAGGTTGTTGAGTGACGATGTGCGTGATCTTCAGTCGACCACAAATGGGTCGTTTTTGACTAATGATGAGAATGAAGATTGGCAAAATTTAGAAAGACATGCAATAAACTCAAAGAGGCAAGCTCAGTCGAATCGCATGGTAAAAAGGGCGGTTGTGAAAGCCGTGGATAGTGGTGTTTCGGATGATCGTATGGATAGGTTGGAGAAAAAGTTGGATCAATTGATGGGTGTGGGAGTGAAAGAGAAAGGCAAGTTAGGAAAGGCATATCCAGTTTGTGAGGGTTGTGGTGGAATAGGCCACGTAGTGGCTACTTGTGGGGTCGTGTTGGAAGACGAAGAGGAAGAGGAAGAAGAGGAGGTGAACTTTGTTCAAGGTGAGAAGACGTACAATAATAATATGAATTCAAACACCTATCACCCGGGCCTCCGAAACCACCCCAATTTTAGCTATGGAAACCCGAGCACACAACAAAACTCGAACTTTCAAGGTAATTCCCAAAAAGCAGGTTACCAATCAAATTAAAGGCAGTATGGGAATGAGAGGGGTAATGGTCACAGCGGGTACAATCAAAGAGAATCGGGGGGATGTAATAAAGTTTATCAGAAGAGTTATCAGCAGGGTTAGCAAAGTCAAGGGGCAGCACAAGGTCAAGGAAGTTCTTCGGGTAATCAGGAAGAGTTGATTAAGGATGTGATGAACCTTTTGAAGCAGATGAAGACAGATCAGGATGCTTAGAATAAAAGCGTGAATCAAAGATTAGAGCTCCAAGAGAAAGCTAATGCTGCGAGAGACAAACAAGTTGTAACATCCCGAAATTTTCAAGTAATATTAATTATATTACCTAATATTAGAGAGAAAGTTTACCCGGGTTATTAGGAAATAAATAATAGAATATGAGTTGGTATGGGTCGGGCTAGTGTTGGGTAATGGATGTGGGTTGTGGACTTGGATTAATTGAGATGGGTTAAATAAGAATGGGATTTCAGGGATATAAATACCCCCAAAATCCCAAAAATATCTTCATTACATCTATTTCTTCACACACTCAAAACACACACATTCTAACCGATCAAGATTCGAAGCCGAGACCTGAGATTTTGTTGATAGATCTGAGTTGGTAAGGTAAGAACAAATCCAACAAAGCTAATATTACTGAAAATGGTTAGGATTGGATGGGTTAACCGGACCCGAAACCCAAACTGCCCAAATCGGACCCCTAAAACGTCGATTTTAGGCCGATTTGATGGTTGGGATTTGTAGGCGCCGATCATACGATTCCGTGGGTACCAAAATCGAGTTATTTGGCTAAGAAACGAAGGGTTTACGGGCAAACAGATCTGCAGCGCGATAACTTCGCCTGCAAGATTAAGTTCGCCTGATGAACTTCGCCTTCAAGCGTAACTTCGCCTTCAAGCGTAACTTCGCCTAAGGATAACTTCGCCTACGGCCAAGTTCGCCTAAGGTTTAACTTCGCCTGAAGCCAAGTTCGCCTAAGGATAACTTCGCCTGAAGCCAAGTTCGCCTAAGGATAACTTCGCCTACGGCCAAGTTCGCCTAAGGTTTAACTTCGCCTGAAGCCAAGTTCGCCTAAGGATAACTTCGCCTGAAGCCAAGTTCGCCTAAGGATAACTTCGCCTGAAGCCAAGTTCGCCTAAGGTTTAACTTCGCCTGAAGCGAAGTTCGTTTAGAAAATAAATTAAAAGCGATAAGTTAAAGTAAGCTAATACTAGGCCACCAGATTAGGTCAGGCGAGTATTGATACGTGTAACTTGTACAGTTAGCCGAGCTCAGTTAAAGAAGAGATTTACAGCTATCAGAAAAAAGAAGCAGAGTTCAGGTGAGTTTCTAGCCCCATTTATGTGTTATGTTTTCGGGGCTGTGTGCATACTCGATATGTTTGTTAATACGCTTATCCTAAGAGATAAGTGTATGCCTTATGTGAATGATATGATATGTATGAATGATTGCTTGATGGTACGTGAACGATCTTCGGATATTGCACGTACTGTCAGGTTGTAGCGCTTTGTATAAGGTAAGTATGATATGTATGCTTATGTGTATGAATGTGATAAAGTAAATAAAAGAAGGAAATGACGGTTGTATGGTTGTATGGTTACGAAAAGGGTACCGAGCCCTAATAATACTCGAGGTATGATGTATGGTTGTATGGTAACGAAGAGGGAATCGAACCCTACTAATATTCGAGAACTAGGGAACCGAACCCTACTAATATTCGAGGAAAGAGGGACCGAGCCCTAATAATACTCGAGGAAAGAGGGTACCGAGCCCTAATAATACTCGAGGAAGGAGGGTACCGAGCCCTAATAATACTCGAGGAAGGAGGGTACCGAGCCCTAATAATACTCGAGGAATGTAGGGCGTAATGCTCTTTATAACGTAAGATATGAAAGTAAGATAATACAAAAGAAAGTAAGAAAGTACGAACGAAAGGATATAATTTTATGTGTACGTTGTGTATGGTATATGTGATAGATACGATTGATTGCTTGACGGTACGTGAACGATCTTCGGATACTGCACGTATCGTCGAGGGAAGTGATTAGCTCCTTACATGGATATTAAATAATAACTTATAGATAGTGTTCCTTATATGGATATATATAGAGTTCCTTACATGGATAGTATAATGTTCCTTTTATGGAAAGTATAGTGTTCCTTCTATGGAAAGTATAGGGTTCCTTCTATGGAAAGTATAGGGTTCCTTCTATGGATAGTAAAGTGTTCCTTCTATGGAAAGTATACAGAGTGTTCCTCATATGGAAATTATATATAGTATGGTAATGGTAAAGGTTCTTTTAATAGATATTACGTGATGATCCTCCTATGGATATTTATACGAGGTTAAGGTAGAAATATGTGTCTTCGGATACGTTAAGAAATATATGAGAATAAAATTGTATGTTGCCTGATTAACTAGAACTCACTCAGCGTAGCTGACTTTTAGTATGCACGCAGGTGAGCTGATTAGAGAGTTAGCATGAGGATGACACACGGCATGGATTGAACGGCTGGCATCTGAAGAAAGAAGTAAAGATGTTTTAAATATAAAGTTTTGTGTTATGGTATCAAAGAAAAGATTTAATGTTTTGTAACAAATGATTGATGTTTTATATTCCGCGAAAAGTTTTAATAAACTCTGATTTTGAAGGACTGTGTTTATGAGTAAATCCGACGCTAAAGTAGGGCTACCGGGTTCGGGGCCTTACAAGTTGGTATCAGAGCATAAGTTCGAGAGATTTAAGCATCCTACATGCTTAGACTCGAACAGAGAATGGGATTTAAGTAAGAAAAGAAAGAAGATGCCAGTTCAAGAATGCCATGTGTCGCTCAAGCAAAAATCAGTAAAGGTAAGGTGTATGATTAAATGATATATGTTAATGAGAAAGAAAAGATGCGTGAACGATAAGGATAGAGGTAATTGATTGTTTGATTTGACTAACTGCTTAAGTAGAACCAGCACAAATAGACTCATAAAGGGAAGCGAATGGGACACGGAAAGCAACGTGATCAGCTAGTCACAGCTGGCCACTGTTATTACCTGTTAGCCTTGCTATCCTTGTACTAAATAGTTCCTTGAGTGATGATGTTTGTGTTGTCCCTTTAAGAATACTGATGGCTGGAGCTGGAGAAGTTGTGGGAACTGAGGGTCGCACTGGACGTCGTGGCAGGCCTCGTCTTGTCCGGCAACCCTCGGCAGAAGAAGCTTCCCACACCGAAGATGAAGGGAGCGCCGCAGGAGGAGACCAGAACAACAACGAAGAAGTTCAACTTAGCCCTGCGGTTCAAGCAGCCATTGTTCAAGCTGTAGTTGCTGCTGTGAAGAACCTGAATCCCGAAGGATCTGCTGGAAGCCGTGAACGAACTGTTGAAGGGGCAGGTGGTAATAGTAGAAAGGATGACGAGAGGGAAAGGGGTGACTCGAGTGAGGTAAAGTCTGTGAAAGATGATGATAGGAAGAGGGGCCGAGGCGGTTGCAACTATAAGTCCTTCAAAGGTTGTGACCCGCCTAAGCTGACTGGTTTAGGAGACGCAATCGCTACTCTTCAGTGGATAACCGCCATGGATAAGGTTATCCGCATTAGCGAGTGCCGTCCTGACCAAGCTGTCGGTTATGCCACTCAATCTTTTGAAGATGAGGCTATGTATTGGTGGGAGAGTGTGGAGCAGAGGAAGACCCGTGAAGAAATCAAGGCGATGAGTTGGAATGACCTAAAGGACATGGTGATGAAGAGGTTCTGCGCTGATACAGAAGTTGAAAGAGTGGAGATGAAGTTTCTGAATTTGAAAGCAGGAGAGATGACACAACGGGAGTATACTACTGAATTCAACCGCATGTCTAGGTTGGTACCTGACATGGTGAACACCGAAGCTAAAAGGATCAAGTGTTACGTAAGGGGACTTCCACGGAATGTTCGCACTTTGGTTAAGTCCAGTAAGCCCGCAACATTTGACTCGGCCGTGGAATTGGCCGAGATGATTTATGAGGACCTTGCCAACTGTGAAGGGGAGAAGATGGAACCGAAGAAAAAGAACCCAACCCCAGAACAAGAGGAAGCCAATGAAGTGGATCCACGCAAAAAGAAGGCAAGGCAAGAGGGGTTCACTTCTTGTGAGAAATGTGGGAAGAGACACCCCGGAGAGTGCAGAAAGGGATTAGGTGTTTGCTACAGGTGTGGAAGAGCAGGACATTCCTCTTGGGAATGTGATGATTACCATAGGTGTCACAACTGTGGAGGACGTGGGCACCTAGCAAGGGATTTCAAGAAGCCAAAGGGAGGACATGAAGGAGAAAAGAGTGCTTGAGGTTTAACAGATTCCTCCGTATGCTTAGAGAAGCCATTCAAGAAGGCTAGATGCTAGCCATAAGTATTAAATCTATGTGTAACTTATTGATGACTCGATGCGTGTTGTTTTATGTTGAAATTTAGACTGGTGTTTATTAATTATGGTACAAATTGTCCGAATGCATGTTAGTCATGATAAATTGACGTGTTGTGATAGAATGTCGACTTAGGCTTTAGCATTAATATGATATAAGACAAAGCCTCTTAAAGATCGAAACGAGACTTGGTACATTGAGGGCCTCATGGACAAGCTACCTTAAATAACTAATACACATGACCACCATTCGATGACTGCAAAGACGGAAGTAAGAAGAGTAACTCAGAAGACGAAGGCGATTCAATAAAGCGTGTAAATATAAGAAGTTTTCCTTTTATAGGAAATAAGTTAGGTTTCGGGGACGAAACCTCTTTAAGGAGGGAAGACTTGTAACATCCCGAAATTTCCAAGTAATATTAATTATATTACCTAATATTAGAGAGAAAGTTTACCCGGGTTATTAGGAAATAAATAATAGAATATGAGTTGGTATGGGTCGGGCTAGTGTTGGGTAATGGATGTGGGTTGTGGACTTGGATTAATTGAGATGGGTTAAATAAGAATGGGATTTCAGGGATATAAATACCCCCAAAATCTCAAAAATATCTTCATTACATCTATTTCTTCACACACTCAAAACACACACATTCTAACCGATCAAGATTAGAAGCCGAGACCCGAGATTTTGTTGATAGATCTGAGTTGGTAAGGTAAGAACAAATCCAACAAAGCTAATATTACTGAAAATGGTTAGGATTGGATGGGTTAACCGGACCCGAAACCCAAACTGCCCAAATCGGACCCCTAAAACGTTGATTTTAGGCCGATTTGATGGTTGGGATTTGTAGGCGCCGATCATACGATTCCGTGGGTACCAAAATCGAGTTATTTGGCTAAGAAACGAAGGGTTTATGGGCAAACAGATCTGCAGCGCGATAACTTCGCCTGCAAGATTAAGTTCGCCTGATGAACTTCGCCTTCAAGCGTAACTTCGCCTTCAAGCGTAACTTCGCCTAAGGATAACTTCGCCTACGGCCAAGTTCGCCTAAGGTTTAACTTCGCCTGAAGCCAAGTTCGCCTAAGGATAACTTCGCCTGAAGCCAAGTTCGCCTAAGGATAACTTCGCCTACGGCCAAGTTCGCCTAAGGTTTAACTTCGCCTGAAGCCAAGTTCGCCTAAGGATAACTTCGCCTGAAGCCAAGTTCGCCTAAGGATAACTTCGCCTGAAGCCAAGTTCGCCTAAGGTTTAACTTCGCCTGAAGCGAAGTTCGTTTAGAAAATAAATTAAAAGCGATAAGTTAAAGTAAGCTAATACTAGGCCACCAGATTAGGTCAGGCGAGTATTGATACGTGTAACTTGTACAGTTAGCCGAGCTCAGTTAAAGAAGAGATTTACAGCTATCAGAAAAAAGAAGCAGAGTTCAGGTGAGTTTCTAGCCCCATTTATATGTTATGTTTTCGGGGCTGTGTGCATACTCGATATGTTTGTTAATACGCTTATCCTAAGAGATAAGTGTATGCCTTATGTGAATGATATGATATGTATGAATGATTGCTTGATGGTACGTGAACGATCTTCGGATATTGCACGTACTGTCAGGTTGTAGCGCTTTGTATAAGGTAAGTATGATATGTATGCTTATGTGTATGAATGTGATAAAGTAAATAAAAGAAGGAAATGACGGTTGTATGGTTGTATGGTTACGAAAAGGGTACCGAGCCCTAATAATACTCGAGGTATGATGTATGGTTGTATGGTAACGAAGAGGGAATCGAACCCTACTAATATTCGAGAACTAGGGAACCGAACCCTACTAATATTCGAGGAAAGAGGGACCGAGCCCTAATAATACTCGAGGAAAGAGGGTACCGAGCCCTAATAATACTCGAGGAAGGAGGGTACCGAGCCCTAATAATACTCGAGGAAGGAGGGTACCGAGCCCTAATAATACTCGAGGAATGTAGGGCGTAATGCTCTTTATAACGTAAGATATGAAAGTAAGATAATACAAAAGAAAGTAAGAAAGTACGAACGAAAGGATATAATTTTATGTGTACGTTGTGTATGGTATATGTGATAGATACGATTGATTGCTTGACGGTACGTGAACGATCTTCGGATACTGCACGTATCGTCGAGGGAAGTGATTAGCTCCTTACATGGATATTAAATAATAACTTATAGATAGTGTTCCTTATATGGATATATATAGAGTTCCTTACATGGATAGTATAATGTTCCTTTTATGGAAAGTATAGTGTTCCTTCTATGGAAAGTATAGGGTTCCTTCTATGGAAAGTATAGGGTTCCTTCTATGGAAAGTATACAGAGTGTTCCTCATATGGAAATTATATATAGTATGGTAATGGTAAAGGTTCTTTTAATAGATATTACGTGATGATCCTCCTATGGATATTTATACGAGGTTAAGGTAGAAATATGTGTCTTCGGATACGTTAAGAAATATATGAGAATAAAATTGTATGTTGCCTGATTAACTAGAACTCACTCAGCGTAGCTGACTTTTAGTATGCACGCAGGTGAGCTGATTAGAGAGTTAGCATGAGGATGACACACGGCATGGATTGAACGGCTGGCATCTGAAGAAAGAAGTAAAGATGTTTTAAATATAAAGTTTTGTGTTATGGTATCAAAGAAAAGATTTAATGTTTTGTAACAAATGATTGATGTTTTATATTCCGCGAAAAGTTTTAATAAACTCTGATTTTGAAGGACTGTGTTTATGAGTAAATCCGACGCTAAAGTAGGGCTACCGGGTTCGGGGCCTTACACAAGTGAGCCAGCTTGCAGAAGAGGTGGCTAGTTTGAAGAGGAATCCATCCAAGCTACCAAGTGATACTGTGAAGAACCCAAGCCATCAGAGTAGCAGTTCATCAAATGGTAAAAACGTACACATTAGTGCAATCACCATTGAAGATCATGGGGTGAACGACACAGTTATAGAATTTGAAATAGGGGCACCACTTATTCCCATTCAGATTGGAGAGTTCAAGACCACCAAGGCGCTAGTTGATTATGGTGCGAGTGTAAGTGTTCTACCGGGAAGTGTTTACGACCGGTTTGAGTTTGGACCTTTACAAGAAGTTGACACCACATTGGTGTTAGCTGATTTCACTCGAAGACGGCCCCGAGGGAAGTTGGTTGGAGTTGCAGTAAAGGTTGGTGAGTTTTATTATCCTGAAGATTTTCTTGTTTTGGATTATGAACCGGTAGAGAATGAAGAAAAGCCGAGAGTTATATTGGGGAGACCGTTTTTGGCAACATCAAATGCTCAAATCAATTGCCGAGACGGAACAGTGTGCATGGCCTTTGGTAATCGTAAGTTAGTTTTGCATATCTTTTCAAATTCATTTGATTATTCTTGTGAAAATAAATCTTTTAGGTCATGTGCTACTAACATGTGTCTTCCTCATGTAAGTGAGGATGACACCAAAGAAGAAAGTTTTATGTTTGATAGGTCGAAGCGGGAGAGAGAAAAAGAGGAGCTAAATGCGGTAGAGATACGTGTTGCAGAGGTGACAAAGTCAGGTGATGATTTCAAACATGCAAGAAAAAAGGTGGTTCATGATGAGACAGGTAAGACAAGTGAGGAGAAATCGCCAAAGAAGGAGAAGGTGAGGAAGCCACTGGGGTTTGAAAATGAACAAAGAAGATTGGCATGCTTCGGGCCAAGATGGAGTGTCATGGACCGTGTACCACTATGTTGGAGGAGTAAGAAGAATGAGGTGGAGGAAGGTAAGCACTCCATTAGACCACCATAATCGCCAAATCAGGTAATGGTCCGGCTGAAGACCTTAACAAAAACTTAGCGCTAACCGGGAGGCAACCTGGCCTTGTATTCAGGTACATGTATATTTTGTAGTTGAACTTTGTGGGTGTAGTTTACTATAAACCCTCACGAAACCATACTCGTCCACCCGGGCTACCGGGGGGTTTAAAGGGCTTGTTGCATACGCTAAATGCAATCGTGATTCCTACGAAAGTGAGTTAGGTCTTTTAACATTTTTACTCGTTTAACAAATTTGGTTATGAAATTTATTAATCTCGGTTGGTAATTTAAAATTAATGGTTTTGCAAACGGTTTAAAAGACCTATATTTTTAATATTTGTGAGAAGCTTGCTTCTACACGTGTGTGAGTTTGCAGATTTTCTTTTGATAGTCGAGGAGGTAAGGTTCACCTAGGAGATCACCGAGGGCACGAGAGTTACACATGAGAGTTATATTTTCTATCAGGTGATATCGTTTTCATAACCTTCTTTGTTTTATTAGTTTTTGCGTTAAAAGTGTAATTGTATTTGTGTATATTTAATAACTGCCATCACATTAGGCCCGGTTTTAAAATTGTCAAAGTGAATTTTAAACCGCGTCCCTATTTTATGTCTTAAATTTTAAACATTGAGGACAATGTTTGCCTCAAGTGTGGGGATGGGGGAGAAATTGGAAATTTAAAAGTTTTAATGTTCCTTGAATTAAGATTTTTGCACAATAATGGGAAATGATAGAAAAATCGGGGATTATTTTTCAAAATTATTATATAATATGAGATAAATAAAACGGGAACACACGTAATTTGAGATGTATTGGTAGGCTCAGCCTTGAGAATGAAAGGATAATTTGGTTGTAGACTTAATTGAACCTTTTAAAATGCTTGATTTTTAGTGGGAAACGCCTTCAGGGTTTTGTTTGTTTAGCTAAGCCTGTGTAAGGACTGGAATGAAAGAATAGGCCATACTCAAGCCTTACTATTAGATTTGATCACCAAAAATATATTTTAATATGAATAATCTATAGTACAATGGTTGGATAGGCTTAACATTAGAGTATGCTAAATGGCTTGTGATATAAACATAAATGAAAATACGGCTAGTTAAGTGGCTAACACTTCATAGGCGTATGGTTTTATGGCCTTAAATCCTGTATTGATGGGATGCCCCGGGGAACGGAGACCATGGGTCGGTATGCGGTTTATCATCTGGTATGCATAAATCCTAAGTGGATTTATTCATATTAAAAAAGCTTAAAAAGAGCAAACCCGCAGTTTATCTGCCAATTCATAAGTCAATAAACATGATCACAAAAAGTGCTTTAAAAGTACAAATTCACCACTGACTTGATCATCCACGCTGTTAGTCATATGGGGTCCCCGTGCTCGCGTCTCATTACCATTAAGAAATGGACCACACGGGACACGCCATGTGTAAGCCCTACAAATGAATTCGTGCCTACTCACGTATGGTGATGGACTTCGGGGTATTGCTTGATAACGGGGGTATGTCATGTAGTGGGGGCTATTTACTAGTTTGTTACCTAATTGCACCTTAATCGTATCTAATGGCCATTTTGGTAGACTTTAGTGCTTAAGTTTGGGTTTTGGTTCGATAAAAATATCCAAGATTGTCTTAGCTATTACATATGGGCTTAAAAGTTGTACACATGTGCAAAATTTTGATCGTCTAATCTTAAGGTTTAAGTCAAATTGGGGTGGTCTGGTTCGCTAAAACTATAATGAAACTTGGTAAGGCAGCTTCAGGACTTTGAGGTGTAGGTTCCATTTTAATCATATGAACTAATAAAACTGTCGCACCTTATTTTTCCCGGTAAGTATTAAGGCATGGGTTTAAGTGGACAACAATATCGGCAATCGCGGGTTTTGTGTTCTTTGCGCTTAATTAAGATAATCTATGAAGTATTTTGAGAATGATCTTTGATTCTGATTCCA
Source organism: Bidens hawaiensis (assembly GCF_021521415.1). NCBI lineage: Eukaryota > Viridiplantae > Streptophyta > Magnoliopsida > Asterales > Asteraceae > Bidens > Bidens hawaiensis. Next base: position 25,202 of record NW_027494913.1, read on the forward strand.
TTGCAAAGTCTTTTTCGGGACGAAAAAGGATAAGTGTGGGGATGTGATGGTTGGGTAAAAGTGTTGGTGCATTTTGTGACCGTCGCTATGCAATTCTGTTAAGCGAAAACGAAGTGCGAAGTTAGGACAACTTCGCCATAGGCGAAGTTGTAACAACTTCTGCGAACAACTTCGCCTTAGGCGAAGTTATAACAACTTCGCCTACAGGCCCAAGCCCGTGAAGTTGTTTATATATATATATGTGTGTCTTGTTTAGGTTTGAGAATCCAGAAAAGTTAGAGTGTGTTTTGTGTAGGTCAATTGTCTAGAGAGAAACAGAGAGGGAGAGTCGTGTGGGACGGCCCGAGGTAGAGCTCACCTCGGGTCGGCCGTCATTTGTTATCGTGTTTGGTTTGTAACATGGTTTGGTTATGATATAAAAGATCTGCAGATGTGTTTATCCCATTCGTGTGTTTGTTCGTGTATGTGTTTGTGTGTAATTGTGTTCTTCGTCTTCTACACCATTAAACGAGTCTAGGAGGATTCCGCACTCCTAGACCTCGTGCGGATCTCGTATCGATCAGCGACGCCCCGGGGGGACCTACAAGTGGTATCAGAGCCTTAGGCTCTTATGCTATGGTTCGAGATCTGCGTTTTGGTGTTTCTGGCACGTTTCTGATGCGTTTTTGGCCGAACAGCCGCCGCAGGCGAAGTTATGGGGTTCAGGAGAAGTTGTCGCTTAAATTTTAGGGTTTAGGCGAAGTTATCAGTCAGGCGAAGTTAAGGAGGGGCGAAGTTGACTTTTAGGCGAAGTTAAAAAAAAAAAAAAGTGTTTGGAGTTTTCGTCTGTATGGCCAGGTGTACACGATTATTGTGAGACCGAAGACGTTGTTCCGTCAACGAGTGAAACTTGTTATCTCTTGGTCTTACGTGTGAACAAATACGTGTCAACTCTAGATATGGAGTTGAGGTTGTGAATGGGATATTGATTGATACTGGATATTGACACATATTTGGGTGTTTGTGGGCAATGAAATAGTTGTTGTTCGAGATTGACCAACTGAAGAAAGTCAAATTGAACTGAAGGTTTTCTTCATTACTGGATTGCGGTCAGAGCATATTATTTATGTTATTTTCAAGGCGTTCGAGAATTGGATCCTGAAACGTGATGCTTATTTATTAAAGTGAAAATTCTGGAACAAGTTGGATTTAATCGAGAATTAAAGTGTTTATGTTCTTGATCGTTATCCCTGGTGATTGAAGATGCTTCGGATTAATTAATGGTCATGTGTGTTAGATTCTGTCAAGGTGGTTTTGTAATGAAATTGATCACTTGATGTTGAGTAGTTGAAGATTAAACCTTATCTTATGCCGACGTGTTGGTGAAGTTGTGGAGGGAGCCCAACTTCACGTGTTGGTGAAGTCAGAAGGACTCACGTGATTGGTTGAGATGATCAATTAGGCACGGGGATGCATGCATTTCAAAGACCTCAATCTATATAGTCGGAGAAGCTTACACTGAAGGGGAGATCTGATATGGAAGACGCTGGGTGATTGGTAGATTTGTGAAGCTACAAGACAGTTTCAGACACTTCTGGTTGAAGAGCAAACAGAAGATCATCAGTTAAGAGGGAGTCTGTTGGTGCATGTTTTGTAACAGATGATCTTTTGTGTTTGTTAGAATTGAGAGCAACGGTCAAAGGGGAGTCTGTTGGTGCATTTTGTGACCGTCGCTATGCAATTCTGTTAAGCGAAAACGAAGTGCGAAGTTAGGACAACTTCGCCATAGGCGAAGTTGTAACAACTTCTGCGAACAACTTCGCCTTAGGCGAAGTTATAACAACTTCGCCTACAGGCCCAAGCCCGTGAAGTTGTTTATATATATATATGTGTGTCTTGTTTAGGTTTGGAAATCCAGAAAATTAGAGTATTGTGTGTTCAGTTCAAATAGCTAGAGAGAAACAGAGAGGCAGAGTCGTGTGGGACGGCCCGAGGTAGAGCTCACCTCGGGTCGGCCGTGTATTTGTTTTTGTTCGTTTTGTAACAATCTTTTCTCATTCGAAGCAATTCTTGCAAACCTTCTGTCCATTTACATTACATACATAATTGTGAGTGTGTGTTGAGTGTGTAGTGAGGGACCTGAACCAACAATTGGTATCAGAGCTTTTGCTCGTGATTGTGTGGTTCAGGATTATCACGCGGGTGTAGAAATCGTTCCGTTTGACTTTTCGCGGGACGAGTTTACCGAGTTTTTGTGTCCTACTCACCTCCCACCATCATAAACAACCCATAACACCTTCGCATACCTCGCAAAATCCAGAAATCAAACTTGCAAAATCATCGTGTTCATCAGGCGAAGTTGCCGTAACTGTTTGTAGGGTTTAGGCGAAGATATAAGGTTAAGCGAAGTTATCCACAACTTCGCCTACCTCTCAAGTTCGCTTATCTCAAGCGAAGTTATCCAGAACTTCGCCTACTTCACAAGTTCGCTTATCTCAAGCGAAGTTATCTACAACTTCGCCGAATCAGGCGAATTTAAAAAGGGGAGCGAAGTTAAGAATCAGCGAAGTTAAGACTTAAGCGAAGTTATCCACAACTTCGCCTACAGTACTGTTAAGAATAAAATTTTTATTTTTCGAGTTTCTTTGTGTTTCGTGAATGATGACTTCAATAAATATTACGGAACTGGTGAAGATGGAAGTGGAAGCGGGTTCAGCTACTAAGGCACCGAAGATGCTTAAGGGTACCGATTTCGTGGCTTGGAAGGATCGGTTTGAACAATTTGTCAAATACCAAGATGCTAAGATGTGGGTATGCATTCAAGATGGATACATTCCACCAACTGCTGAGTATGAGGGTCGTGATCAGATAAAGAAATACAATAAGATGGAAGTAGAAGAAAAGAAAATGTATGAGGCTGAAAGCAAAGCTCATGCAGCGATAATTATGGCTCTTCCACAAGAGATTCTTCACACCTTCAGGAAGTATAAAAGTGCTAGAGAACTTTGGGAAGCGCTTGAAAGCCGATTTGATGGTAATGTGGGGATTCGTGCATCAAAGATTAAACTACTTAAAACCCAATTCTCGGTGTTCAAGTACTTGAAGAATGAATCACTTGATGATATCATTACTAGATATTATCATCTGATGACTGAACTCAGCAATTATTCCATTGCTTACAAAGAAGATGAAATCGTAGAAAAGCCTCTTGATGCTCTCCCACCGAAATGGGAGATGTACACTGTCTTGATGAGAGAAGACAAAGAGTTTGCCGACTATGACTTGGAAACAGCAGTTAACAAACTACGAACTTTTGAGCTTAACATGGTTCGAAAAGAGACACCAACTGATCAGGTTCAGGATCCAGGAATGTATGGTGCAAAAGTTAATTCAAGTTCAAGTTCGAAGTCTGAATCATCTGCTTACTACTCAAAGGGAGACTCGGGCGCTAACTCATCGCATGAAGGTCATGTATCTCTCAACATGAATGGTGATGTGTGTTTTGTAGCTGGTGGATCAAATGCTTCTAAACCTCAAGCAAACAAGAGTAGTTTTTCCTCAAGTGTTCCAAACATCAACTACTCTAAGATGCCCATGAGTGTTAAATCTGCTGAACAACAGTTTGCTCTCTATGCATCTTTCATTGCTTCGTATGAAAATTACATTCAAGGTAAGATTGTTGATCCTGCAACTTTGGACGAAGACTATGATCAGATCGATGCTGATGATCTGGAAGAGATGGATCTGCAGTGGCAGATGGCGATGATTGTGAGAAGAGTTAAGAGGTTTATGAAGAAGACAGGTAGAAAGTTTGTTGGTGAAAGACCAGGTTTTGACAAGTCAAAGGTGCGATGTTATAACTGTCAACAAAATGGACACTTTGCGAAAGAGTGCACAAATGAACGTGTAGAACGCAGTCAAAACAGGTCTACACAACAGAGTGGGGGTGGTAATGAGAATAGAGCCATGATATCCAGACATAATGAAGAGTACAACTGGAATCTGCATGTTGAGGAAGTGTTCGAACAGGCCAATTTAGCGAACATCGAAACTGTAGGAAGTGAGAAAGTAACTGGAGAAAATAAAGCTTACATGGCAGAAGTGGCAGGCCAGCTCACCGAGGTAAGTACTAAACTCCCTTGTACGAAATGTGAAAATCTGTCTGAACAATTGACAACTATAACTGATCAGTTTGTTAGTTTGGATGCTCAATTTAAAACATTAAAAGAATATCATCATTTCACTAAAGCTAGAGAAAACAGTTATAAGGTAAAAATAAAAGCTAGTGAGAAAGATATTAGAAGTCTTAAAGCCAGTCTAGCTGAGAAAATACAAGTAATTGATCTTAGCTATGAAGTGTTAGAACAGAAAACCAAACTAATAGCTGAAAGGGATAAACAGATAGCTGATCACTAGGTGAAAGTGGTGGAACTTAACAGAAAACTTGAGCAATTCAGAAATTCCTCCGCTATACTTGATCACCTCGTTAGTGATCAAGGTTCCCCAGTTAAAAGGGGAGGAATTGGATATCATGAAGTTCCACCACCTTACAATCATAATTATACTTATGATCCTAGTAATCAGAAATCTGTTGATGTTGATTTTGGTCAGACAGTTCCGGTTAAGGTTACTATTAAAGAACCAGAAGTTAGTAAAGACGAAACAAGTAAGCCTGTTTCGAGTGTTAAAATTTATGTTCCTAGTCCTATCTCATCAAACTCGGACAAGTCATCCGAGTCGAGTGAAACAAAAGAAGAGGCAGTATTACCAAAACGTGGAGAGGAACATATATCAAATGAAAAGAATTCTCCACTAAACCCGTATGTCCCACCATATGTGAGACAAACGGGAAGTAATGCAGCCTCAACATCTAAAACAACTATTGAAAAGAAAGTTGAACACAGGAGTTGTTTCAGATGTAATCAATTAGGACACCTAATTGCTGATTGCCTTCTGAAGCAGAGATTCAGAGGTGTGAGGCCTTCGAAAACTGAGAACAGAACTAACAGTAATCACTATAATGGTAAAAATGAAAACTCATCAAAGTTCAGAAATTGGACTAATCCATGTTTTCAAAGAAAACGATCTCAGTTTTTCACTGCTAACAACCAAACCATAAGTAATAATTCATTTAATTCACGAAGGTTTGGATGGCCTCATAGTTAATCTTCAAGAAGGTATCCTTTTAGGACTTACAGAAATTATTCTGATACTAACTTTGGACAACCAAAGTACGGGATGTATCGACCCAAGACCAATAGGTCTTGGGTCCCCAGATTTTAATCCTCTGCTTTAATCGTGCAGGAACAGTTGAACAGGGCTGCAAACAATCTATGGGTTGTGGATAGCGGTTGTTCCCGGCACATGACGGGTAACAAGAATTTGTTACACGAATGGAAACCTGTTCAGGGAGGAAGAGTGAGTTTTGCTGGAGAAAGTGGTGGAAGGATTACTGGAATTGGGACGGTGACTAATGGTAAAATGACGTTAGAGAAAGTGAATTTCGTTGAAGAACTGAAGCATTAATTGATCAGAAGAAAGATGGGATGTTCATTCATCAGACTAAGTATGTCCATGATGTTCTCAAACGCTTCAAGATGGAGGACAGCACTCCATTTGATACTCCAGTCTGCGTCGACCATAAATTGGGTGCTGATTCAGACAGTGATGCAGATGTGGACCCAACCCAATATCGGGCAATAATAGGTTCTTTAATGTACTTAACTGCTTCTAGACCTGATATTATGTTTGCAGTTTGTCTTTGTGCTCGCTTTTAGGCAAACCCAAAGGAATCTCATTTGAAGGGTGCGAAGAGGATATTGCGCTATCTCAAAGGCAAACCTAAGCTGGGGTTGTGGTACACGAGAGGAGGAGACTTGGAGTTGGTCGCCTACACAGATTCTGATTATGGAGGATGCAATCAGAATCGGAAGTCAACAACAGGTGGATGTCAGTTTCTTGGAGGCAGATTAGTGTCATGGCAGTGCAAGAAGCAGACCTCAGTCGCCATTTCAACCTGTGAAGCAGAATACATGGCAGCATCAAACTGCTGCTCCCAGGTTCTTTGGATACAACAGCAATTGCGTGATTATGGTCTGAATTTCACTCATACTCCTATTTGCATTGATAACACTGCTGCTATCTCAGTAACTAACAATCCCGTAAAGCACAGTAAAACTAAACATATTGACATCCGTCATCATTTTATACGGGATTGTGCTGAGAAGAAACTGATTGTGCTCGAAAAGGTTGATACGTTAGATAATTTCGCTGACTTGTTTACTAAAGCGTTTGACAAAAATCGTTTTCAAAACCTTGTTGAGCTGAATGGGATGATCAATCCCGAGTAACCGTGTTTTGTGACTTTGTTTAAAAAAAAAACATCACTATCGCTTAGAATTATGTCGGTTGCCTCAGTTTGAAGGACATATCTTCGGATATGTTTGGTCCTCATTTCTACGTGTAAACTATGAGGATAGCCATTAACCAGATGACTGAAAGTGACCGGGGCGGTTTATGATGTGTTTTTATTCTTTCGCTGAAAATTAGTCGTTCATACTTAGTTAGAAGGACACATACTCGTATGTGGTCGGTCCAGCTGATCCATTGGATCTTCAGGATAGCCGTTTACCTGAAGACTTCGACTTGATCGGGGCGATAGAAGTTATAAAAATATTTTTCGGGAGATGAAATTATTTTTCAAGTCTACTACTTCGTAAGAAGTTCCTTTACTATGTTTAACAGAAAATTGATCCAACCTTGGAAAGTGATAGATATACTGATTCTGTGTGCTTAACTAGTGAAGTTATTAGGCCTAAAAGACTTTAGAACAGTCATTGTATGTCATGGTAGCTTCTTATGGTGCGTAAAAGTAGAAGTGATACTAACTAAATCTACTCGATTTTACGTGGAAACTTCTTAAGAGTTGTGTATGTCTCCATATATATCTTTCCGAATGATAGGCAGAAAAGCGATTACCCAGTCATACACGAGCCCGTGAGTGTTCTGCTTCCCGTGAAGATAGCGTGTCAAGAAACTGCAGTGATCCAGATTCGGGACTTGCAGTTGTTTACTACTTTGAAGTTGTGTAAATACTTAAAAAAAAAAAGGTGTGTTATTGAGACATTCTAGAGTTCATAATGTTCATACTTCTCAATCAAGAAGTAAGAAAGAGAACGGGATGAAGAGTCTAAAGATCGAAGAGTACTTACTATTTAATCAGACACTACGGGTCGAGGTCAACTCGGGGTGACTTGGGGAAAGCCAAATACGCTTTAAGAATAGATAGGAGGCATCATAATCTCTGAGTTGTTGCCCATTTAAGTTTTGAGCTTAATTGAACCTAACCCGTATCACAGAAACGATGAAAACCATTTTAAGTTATTTACCTGCTTACAACCTGTTTCTTTATGTCATAATACAGCTGAACACGGATCTGTGTGACAGTCACTTAATTAGTATGATTCCTGTTCGGATCTTTTCTAAAACATAGTGGTCCCTGTTGAGACTGAAATTTGATCCCGTGTACTTTATTGTTAAAATTCTTTTTTACTTATGTAGTTGTATGATTTTATACCTGGTTACTTGGTCTTGATCGTATCATTTAACTTTTTAAAGGATGTTTTAAAACTTAATTGCAAATTGTTCAAATTATAGGGGTTTGTTTTGTAAAGTTTAATATCGGCGAACTTGTGCATAACTTCGCCTGCAATAGGCGAAGTTATCCATAACTTCGCCGGTATAACTCTGACCCTATATAAAGAAGTTTTAAGGTCAGACTGTTCATTATTTTCAAATCGGCGAACTTACTCACTGAAACCCTAAGCGAACTTATCGATCTCGATTCATCTGTGTTACACTTTCTCAGTTCTAACTCGATTAAAGGTGTGTAGGCTTGTAGTATCATATTTTCGCTATCATTAACGTTAATCATCGGTCGTTTCGACCCGATTCACGACCTCGTTTATTCGAAACCTTAACACCCGATTTTCAAACGTGTTTTTACGTGGTTATACTCAACTTAATCGTCTAGATCTTCATAATATCATGTGTTTATCACCGAACATTCTCCAAATTGATCCAATTCAGTTCATTTGATAGTCTAATCTGTCGCCGTTTCATATTCGGCGAAGTTACAGTTTAGGCGAAGTTATCCGTAACTTTGCCTGAGGTTTAACTTCGCCTGACAATTAATTATGTAACAGTTTATGACGCGATGTTGTGGTTAGGCGAAGTTATCATTAACTTCGCCTGGCCCTTTTACTTAACTGTTATCCGGCGAAGTTCAAGTTGAGGCGAAGTTGTTTCCAACTTCGCCCCACCTCTAACTTCGCCTATACAGAATAAATCACAACTTCGCTCATGGTAACAGGCGAACTTGTGATTTGCCTTGACGTTTATCTAACTTAGCCTGTTTGTTGCAGAAATGGCTGCTGTAGCTGGAGCAGGCGGCGCAGGTGGTGATGATGGAGGAGATAACCAAAGACAGTTTTTCCCGGGTCATAACATGTACATAACATTAGACCCGGATGCGAGCGGTGTTGATGATTTCTGCGAGATCATCACATTCTTACTCCGCTCGCGTATATTCCACGCGATTACGACAACACTGCCGATATCCTTGCCAAACATTGAGGATTTTTGGCAGACAGTGGAATATGACTGTCGAGTCGAGCCCCCCGTTATGCGAGCAACGGTTAACAATCAGATTGTTCAGTTCTCATCTGAACAGATCCGGGCGGCTTTGCGTTTTGGAGAAGAAACGAGAGACGATCCGACAGATTTTGTGGCTTCATTCCGAGATGGTGCGTTTCTGAGGATGGGATATTCTGGTCCCTTGGGAGATACTCAGAGACGGAAGGGGTTCTTGCTTGACCAGTGGCGCTTTCTCACGCACGTTATGATTGTATGCATGTCAGGGAGAAAGGCTGGTACTGATGGGATGGGCGCGACCATGCAGTCGGCGATGACTGCTCTGACTTATAATAAGCGTTACAGCTTTAGTCAGATGGTCTTCTATGAGATAGATCGACAAAGAAGAGCGGTGGCGCGTGAGAGATTTCTCATGTATCCAAGATTTCTCCAAATGATCTTGAATCATGTTGCTCCCACGCTACCTCAGCGCCGCCCAATCAGATATGTAGAAAGTGTGAGCAAAAGAATCTTCACCCAATGCAGATCTTCCAGTGCGAGGAGTAAACCTGAGCTCCGTCCTCGACATACTCCACTATTTGGGTACTTGATCAACCCGGAGTATGTGCCTGCTCGTGGGGACGAGTTTCGGGACCCGGCACCACAACAGGCTGTAGCACCTCAAGCTATACCTGCTGCTCCTGTTGTGTCACCGGAGGAGAATGTAGACCTTGATGCTGAATTTGGTGGTCAAGGCTTCTTTGACATGGAGAGGGTGGATCCAGAGGAAAATGTACAAGTCTCGATTGCACAAGTTTCGAGTGTGAATGTGACTAGGACAGCTACAACGGTAGCTGATTCTGATTCTGATAATGATGTGAATGTAGCGAGACGATTTTTGGTCAATCAAGAACGTATTCATGGGAAAAGAAAGAGAACTGATGATGACAGCGAGTCAGATTATGAAGAAGAAGTACACCAGTTGATTCGTAGGTCAAGAAGGGAACAGGCAGGTGCAGGTTCGGGAGCTGGTGAGAGCTCAAGGGTGGTACGTTTCACTCCACCAGCACTGTCCGGTATGACAATGGTCCCTTCATCATTACAAGTTACAAGGCCAAGCGCCACGGATGTTCCCGTGGTGGCTACCTCGTCAGCATTCGGCCTCCCACCCACTACATTCCAACTTTCGGCTCCTGAGATTGTATCGTTTCCACCTCCAACTCTTACTCCAACGGAGGTCGTGGCACGATTTATTGAGTCGACGGTTGTAGCAACTGCAGGGTTGTCAGTAACGTTGCCACCTGCGGTTACGTTTACGCCTACTTCTGAGGTCCCGGTTACATTGGAAATCCCTCCTCAGTACACTCAAGATATATCACATCTGAGGTTTGATTTCGATGCAACCTTATCAGATTCGGAGAGAATAGCAGCGCTTGAACGGGTCGTGGCAGAACAATCAAGGGTAAATCTTATCCAGAACCATGCTATTCAACGCCTCGTTGCAGAGAATCAGATACAGTCGTCCCTGCTGGTAGAACATGGCAAAATCATTGATGCTTTGAAGCAGTTCTTGGCATCTCAGGGGGAGACGAGCTATAAAGGCGATGAGCTAAGGACTAAGAAGCGAAATGATCGAGACGATGATCCCAATGCATCGAAAGGTGCAGGTGGAGAGTTGCCAAGAACTGAACAAGCTCTTGGGACTTCCACATCTCAGGGGGAGTCAACAAGTGCAGCGGGCGGTACAGGTGATGAGGTGGTGGTCGTGGATGTTGAGGAGATGGATGATGAGTTTATAGGTGATGATGATGTATTACCGATTGAAGAGATAGAGAAGATTGGTGCAGAGATAGTTATTGATAATGAGATTGAAGAGGGAGAGATTGTAGAGGAGAATATTGAGCATGAGATTCCGGATGTTGATAAGGCAGATATGAGTAAAGATATGGGAAGTGATGAGACGGAATGGGAAGAGCAGCCAAGATGGAAAGAAGGCTATGCTCAGTGGTTCGTAAAAACGAAGAAACCGGCGGTCCCTACTATGTTTAAGAAGAGTTACAACATTAGAGGCTATGCTGAATTAAGAAAGGGGACTATATGCTGGATATATGATGAGCAGTTGAGGCTCTTCGTGATTAAAAGATATGATGGTGTTCAGTACTTCAAAAGGCTGTTGAGATCGTTGAATACATTGCCAGAATGTGAAGTGAAGGACTTAGCCAGATTGGGATTAATAAACAGGAGTGATGATAACATGGCTGAGTCATTGGAAAGATTGTTTGGAAGGAAAGTATAAAGGAGAAGAAGTTCGAGCTGTTGAAACCACAGAAAGGAAAACTTATTGAAGATAAAGATAGAGGGATGAGAGCAGATGGCAAGCCTTGGATGATCATGAAGTATAAGCCGATCCGGTGTTTGAAAGAAGTGCCGATGAAACAAATGCCCAAGGATGTGCTCAAAGATCTGAAGTGGTGGTATGTAGATTGTGAAACAGCTGAGGCAGTAATGGAGGATGAAGATGAACAAGAGCTGCTGAGAGTTTATGATCCGATGCATCTAGTGAACTTGTCTCAAGCTGATCTGCAGGTGCTAAATGAGAAAAAGATATTTTATATTCCTGCTTGGAAAGAAGAAGCGAGGAAATATCAAAGAGTTGTTTCGGTTTGTGTACGCAAAGGAGTTCATGCTTGAAGATGAAAGACGCAAGATTGTTGAAGATTACAAGACACGTGCTTGAAGATAGAGATATGAAGCTACTGCCAAGGGGGAGTCTGTTGGTACATGATGTCAGTAGTTCAGTGTCAAGTGTCTGTAATCGTGTTAGTTGGATTTGTGTTATGTATGTAAGCGAAGTTCTCACAAGTTCGCTTGATATAGGCGAACTTGTGGAACAAGCGAAGTTAGGGACAACTTCGCCTGAACATGCCAGGCGAAGTTGTCGTGTTTATAAGGTTTAGGTTACGGCAGTTTTAGAAAAACAGAGAATTCATTGTTAATCGAGTTGTAACTAGTCAGAGAGTTTGTGTAATCAGTGATCATTGTATCACGTGTTTCCAGTTGCAATACAACGTGTCTTTGTTTATTGTAACGTGTGTTCGATCGTGTTAGCTCGTATCGTCTTCTACGATCGTAACGTCTTACGTAGGGATTCCGCACCTACGGAACGAGATATTCCGTGTAGATCCGGCTGGGAACCTACAAAAAGTTAGTTAATTTTATTTATTAATTAGTTATATTTAGGTAAATAAATGAATGAACATTGGTACTTCAAACATTGCTATGTGTTTTCAGGACATTGGAAGTTATGGAGCTTAAACGAGCTAATTCAAAGCCATCCAGATGAAGATTAAGCAAGCCTCAAGATGATGGAAGCATGGGGAAACATGTGTTGAGGGTTAAGAAGGATTCGGGAGAGGATTGGATGAGAAACATGAAGCCGAAGCGAAAACTGAACAAGATGGGTTACCAGGAAAGTGTCTTTTAGTAAAACGGGCATATCTCGGCCTAGAAAATGAGTTACGGAATCCATAATATATGAATTTCATGTTTCTCGACGAGAGGAATCTGAATTTGAAGTCAGTTTCATCTTTGCGTATCGCAAAGATGTAGGACATGCAACTTCGCGATACGCGAAGATGCTCAATGTCGGCAAAAGTTATCGTTTTCACTATATAAACGATTTTTCGACCCTATTTCGGATATTACGACTTCTAGAGGCAGAAGATGTGTTCTAAGACGATTTTCAGCCTTCCCGAAGCTTCTGGTTTGTCCTACTATCGTATGTTCATCAAGATAAGTGCTTTAACGATTATGTCGATGTCCGGCTAGTCGTGTGTGTTCGTTCTAGGCTAAGGTTTTGTGCAATATACTGTTATGATCAGATTCTTATGCTTCATGAATATAGCTTGATTAATTTTATATGATTTGTCTTGCTTAATTAGTATTTGGTTGATTAAAGCTTGAGTTTGCGATTATTGATTTGTGCAACGTTTGTTTTGTTGTCCATCAACACTTAGGGTTAGGCTCTTGTGTCATTGGACTAGAATCATCAAACCTTATCATTGAGTTAATCATCTTAGACATAGAGTTGGTAATTGTGGTGTCCGTGTGCATTTGTGTCAACAATTCGGTTAGGGTATCGTTTGTCATTATAAATCAAACCATAGGACTAGCAATTATTATAAAACCAAAGACTAAAGAATCTGTGATTAACGTATGGAACACATTACCCGAACCTAGAATGAATACTTTTAAATAATATTGTTTAAAAATCTTTTTAAGTAATAATTAGTTTTAATTAAATCTTTTTATAAAAACCGCTTGACATCGGCTGTCCGCTTAGATTATAATTAGTTATAAATTAAATAAACTTGCACTTTCCTTGAGTCCTTGTGAAGACGACCTTACTTACCCGTACTTATTATAGGTATTTAAGTCTTAAAATTAATTGTTTGAGTAGACCGCGACAGCCTAAGTCATATTTGCGCGCCTGTTATCCATAAACCTATGCCATATTTTTCAACATTTTTAACAATAATTTGGTTGTTGGTGACTGCATATATTTTTAACTATCTTGAAAGAATGCATATTATTATTATTATTATTATTATTATTATTATTATTATTATTATTATTATTATGCAATCACTGATTTGGTTTGGTGATTTTACAGATTAGTTATATATCAGAATGCATTTTTACCTAATAATCTTCTCGTTGTCATTGTAAAAATGGCAAAACGAAGTGAAAGCTATATCACTAGGCTTTCAATTTCAAGCCGGTTGCGTACAATCATTTCTTACTATATCAAGAAACTTACAATTATATAACAAAAGTTGATCTTAAAGAGTCAATCATTGGATCAAATGCAGGAGTCGAACAATCTCAGTTACCAGATCTTCTCCATCCTCGAGAACGAGTTCTTATTCAGTAACGACGATCCAATGGCGAATGGTGGTGACCGCGGTGCTAGAGGAAAAATCTGTGTGCTATCGATTGATGGCGGAGGAATGCGGGGTAATGTTCTCGCTGGTAAAGCTTTAGTTCACCTCGAAAAGGCTTTGAAAGAGAAATCGGGTGATCAGGAGGCGAGAATCACGGATTATATTGATGTTGCTGCCGGCACGGGCGTTGGCGGTGTGTTCACTGCGATGTTATTTGGAACAGATAATCAGATGGTTCCGCTTTTTAAAGCGGAGGACACGTGGCGGTTTTTAGTTGAGCATGGGAAGCGGTTGCGTGATACCGGATCAAGTTCCGGAGGCGGCAGTGGAGGTTTATTAAAAAGGATATTTCGTGGCGGAGGTGGTGGTGGTGGTGCTGGTTTAAGCAAAGCGACGATCGTGTTTGAAAACACGATGAAAAAGGCGTTTGTGGTCAACGGAAGAAGTTTGACTTTAAAGGACACGTTGAAACCGGTTTTAATCCCATGCTATGACCTCTCCAGCTCAGCTCCGTTTTTGTTTTCCAGAGCCGATGCTTTGGAGGACGACAGCTTTGACTTCCGGCTCTGGGAGGTGTGTCGTGCAACGTCAGCCGAGGCGGAAGTGTTCGAACCTGTTGTCATAAAATCCATTAATGGAAAAACAAGGTGTATCGCGGTTGACGGGGGGTTAGTCATGAGTAACCCCACCGTAGCTGCAATGACTCACGTGCTACATAATAAAAAAGAGTTCCCATTCGCACGTGGGGTGGAGGACCTTTTGGTAATTTCACTTGGAAGTGGTCAACCTTATGAAGGAAACTATGATCATGAGCAAGTGAAAAAGTGGAAGGCTAAGGACTGGGCTCGACACGTGGCGCGCATTTCTGGTGGTAGTTTGGCAGACATGGTGGATGATGTTGTGGCAATGTTGTTTGGTCAGTATCGATGTAGTAACTATGTTCGTATTCAGGCGTATTGGAACACGGGTAAGGATGTTAATACAGATCCTAGTTTGAGTAATCTGAGTGGATTAGGTGATGAGATGTTGAAACAAAAGAATGTTGAATCTGTGTTGTTTGGTGGTAAGAGGATCAGTGACCAGACCAATTTTGAGAAACTTGAATGGTTTGCCGAAGAACTGGTGACGGAACATCGGAAGAGGAGTGGTCGATTTGCTCCCACCGTTGCCTTCAAGCAAACTACCGGTTAAACAAAAACAATAAGTATGAAATTCATATTTAACTTTTATAATATGCTACATAAATTTCTATAAACAAAGTCACTTCCATCATGATTTCAAACGCGATATGAGCATATAGTCATATACCATGAAATGATCTAGATTTATATTATCTTTTTCAAGTCCTTTATTAATTAAACAGATCGACTAACCAAGTCGTTTATTAAATAACCTGTTATTACTTAGTTTATTGAGCTTTTTTCCATTGAATTTGTTACATTTTTTTCTTAATTATGTAATTGTTGTTATTTAGCATCTACCATGTGTTGTTTAATCATTAAATTTTACCTTGTGTATGCAAAACACATGTTATTATCTAAATTTTATGTAGGGTTAACTAATTTTTAGTTAAAAACATCAATTTACTTGTGAGGTTATAGTACATAAAAAAATAATTGATTACATAAAATGTTTAGTTAAAAACATCATATATTTTTTGAAGGACTAAATGATGCCCTGCACATAATTTTACTTGTGAGGTTATCGTACTTAAAAAAAATATAACTAATTACATAAAATGTTTATTTAAAACATCATTTTTTAAGAACTAAATGTTGCACTGTACATGATTTGAACTCTTAACCTCCTATTTTACATCTTAACTATTTTACCATTCCATCAAAGCAATTAAAAACATCATTTTACTAGTGAGTTGTGAAATCAACTAGTCAACTAGAGATCAATGAGCTGCTAATGATCCGTGATGCTGACGTGGCAAGTTTTTATATATCGTGTGTGCATGCATGGCTTTAAAATACATAGTAAATTTAATAAAAACGGATGTAACATGTTAGTTAACATTTCTTAATCGTTCTTCCTTAATCAGCATTACCCTTGATCACCTATCATATCACAATCATTGACCGCCACGTGGCCAATTCATGATTATTCAAAGACCACCACCTCTCACCACCCTCGACCGCCATCCACCACCATGGAACACAAAGAAAAGCATAGATTTTAAAAAACTTAGTTAAAATGCTGAATAAAATTTGCTCCAATGTGCAAAATGCATCATATATCTAATAATATACAGTATACTGATAAGTTTTATAAAGTTTGCTCCAATATAACTATAAAGTAATTAGTGTACTGTAAATTCCCTAGCAATTAATAACATAAATTCATTATGAATGCAGGTGTGACATATATAAAGGTTTTCCTTTCGAAGGAGGTGGTGAATGAATAATGAACTACTGATAAGGGTAGGAAGGTAAATATATTAATAAAAATGTATGGTTGGGGATTGTTTTGTGTACGACATTAATGTGGTGTTAGTGATGTCTATTCTTTCTTTATTTTGTGAATTGTCTCACTAGAAAAGAAACTAAATGAAAAAAGTGAAGCATATGGTAAAGAAATCTAGTTTGTAGGACTGTAGGAGTTTGTTAGTGGTATTGGATATTTGAGAATATACGACCCGTTATATCGGAAGTGAATCAAGAGTCCTGTGGGTTATTTTTTGTATAAGTGTGTATATTACGGGTTTTCAATTATCGTTAACTCCTGAGATTTTTAAGCGTCGACCCCAATTTTTAATTTACTTTAAAAAAGAGTTATGGATTTGATTAAACATTAGAGCATTATTTAGTTTTAAATATCATACAAATAAAAATAATTATGTATACTTCAATTTAGAAAAATTATAATATAATATATAAATATTATACAATTAAGAGAAGTTTTTAGATTTTTTTTAAAACTTACAATAAACATAACTGTTACACAATTGCTAGAAAATTAATTAAACTTTACGTAAACAGAAACTATATATAATAAAAAGTATTATAGAACATGAATAAAAAGAATTATAAAACTTTCGGTGGTGCGATTACTTCTAGCATCCATGTATGCAAGAGCAGTTTTTACATGCCTAAAAACTTTAAAATAAAATTCTCCATCCGTGGGACTCGAACCCACGACCACGTGGTTAAAAGCCACGCGCTCTACCAACTGAGCTAGAACGGCTACATGTTATGACAAGCCACTAATTCAATAATATATAATGTAAAGCACTCTTAAAATGTCCAAAACCAAGACAAGACACCAGTACATAATTACACATAGCATCATAAATCATTATATGTACTTAAAAGATTTATATAAGATCGAAGGGTTTATATTAGTTCTAACTTCTAATACGAGTTAGGAGATATGTCGTGCGAGGAGATATGTCGTGCATGCTCATACACGTTCCTCTGATCCCCAAGTTGTGGTTAGTATTTCTTGTAACATAAATTGAACAAATGTTCTCACCAAAATAAGTAAAGTAGTTGTTTTCGCATTTATTTTCCAACTAACAACATTTTAATCGTGTATGACGATAAAGAAAGCCCGAAAACCATATCACATATGACGATAAAGATCGCCCGAGAACCAGATCAACAGTTTCATTCTCATTTTATTCACTTCAATTTTAGAACATAATGGTTGGGTGTTATTATTACAAATGGCCTTAATTACAAACTCAAGATTTTTCAAAATCAATCAAGAGCTCCAACCATAAACCCTTATTGTTGATCATTCTTACCCTCTAACCATTCTTTAAATCTTGCTTCTTTATCATCTTTAAACTCATCAAAACTCTCAAACCCGGACCGATCCGACATCAAACCATCGACCGATATCTCTTCATCACCCGCAACCAAAACCCGACTCGACACAGGCAATTCATCCCCAACCGACGACAACAAAGTCGTCGACTTTTCAACATCAATAACATTACCCTTCCATCCGGCCCGACCCTTAAACCCCAAACCCGGTCGACTACTAATCAAACCCTTTCTCGGTTGCTTCGACGACATAACAGCCAAAGACTTCCTAATATCTTTAATCATATCATCAACAATTGGAAACCCGCAAGCCGCCATGGACCTCACCATCGCGATCGAATCCTCCGAATCTTCCGTATGCAAACCGATTTCCCGCGATTTCGCGGAGATTAACAAGATCCGGTACCGCCTTTTGGGTATGTTCTTGAAGATAAAACAAACCCAGTGAGGGTTCATTAGCTAATGATTACATCATGTCACCTAATCCTTCTGTTATTAGTTTAAACCCATCTACTGGTGTGTAATTATGCATCTTGGTAAGTGCAGATCGTAGCTCATCATCACTGATTCAAAGAATATGAATATCAATATCAATAAACCCTAATTGCTTAATTAGACACGATAATTGATACCCATTTGGATTAAAGTAACTTACTTGAACACAGATGGTGGATTGGTTGGTCAATTGGCTTAGAACCCTAAATTGGCAAAGTCAAAATTAGGAGTGAAATTCGGAGATTGGTGTTGAAATTAAGAGAATTTGGATTGTGAATCAGTCGATCATTGGGTTATAATTGCTAATTTGGTGAAATCGAAGTGATGGTATGTGGAATTGAATTGGGGTTTGGGGATGTTATTGTTTAGGTGATGTTATAGTGATGGAAATTGAAGGGTTAAATACACGCTTGATTATTATATTGTGTTGTGTTGTTCTTTTAAAGAGAAAAGAAAAATATTATCTTGAGTAGATTAAAATAGAAGTTTCCTCAACTAAACAATCGATTTAATTTAGATTAATTTTAATATATCCAAAGTTGTTAAAGTAGTTGATAATATCTGTTATATTGGTTGACATTATATTATAATATACAATATTTGGATTTTATTTTGATGTAGATATCAACTAATATCATATTGGTTTTATATCATTGAAAGTTTTGAAACTCATGACATATCTGGTTTGATAACTAAACAGGAGTCTTAAATATCTTAGGTTTTGAAGATTACCACAAGTATTGTGCTTATGTGTTTACACGTTTTACAAATTCGAAGGGTCTTTATTTGTTGTTTTCATTAGCTTTTGGATGGAAGGAGCACTCGTATGGGTTAGTTGGTCATAAATGGGCTAAAGTTTTTGTGTTTGTTTGTTGTGTTATATCTTTATATCACACTCTAAATTGTATATATTGATCATCAGAAATAATGACGTCTCAAGATGCACAAAGGAGACGAGTAGAGATGTTGATGGAGTATCTACATCAGATCTACCAGAGCTTTCATTTATCATTATATTATCGGGTTTTATCTTCAAATCGTTCTCTCTTTATGTTTTCAAATCTATCTTGTATATCACTTTCATCATGTTGATAACTCTGTTCTTGATGAGAGTATTATTTGGATTCTGTTTCTTTCATCTATTCGTTGTTAATTAACCATATGATTCTTGTGAATCATTTCTCACATTGGTTGTTTATTTGATTTTCTGAGCTGTATGTTATTGGTTGACTTTAAGAGAACTTTTATTGTATTTCTCACATGGTATATCAAGACGAATTGGTAAATCGAGAGTCTAGGGCTTTGATACCATGTGAAAATCAAGAGTCTATGACAAACTGGTAAATCAAGAGTCCGTCTAGGGCTCTGATACCATGCCAGAAATACAATCAAAATTCTATTGAAGTCAACAAGTACCATACAACTCACAAAATCAAATAAACAACCAATTTAAGAAATGATTCACAAGAATCGGACAGTTAATTGACGACGAATAGGCTAAAGAAACAAAAACGAAATAATACTATGATCAAGAATAGAATCATGAACATAATGAAAACTGATATACAAGATAGATTCAGAAACATAAAGAGAGAGCAATAACATAACGATTAATGAAAGCTCTAATAGTTCGAATGGAGATGCTCCATTAACATCTCTACTTGTCTCCTTTGTGCAACTTTGGACACAATTTTTTATGATGATCGGCGTATACAGTTAACAATGAATTTACACTCTAAACTCGTATGTGATATTGAATTAAGTATTGATGCAAAAATAAACACTTAAAACAAATTAGACATTTACATTAGTGTTTTGTCATCTTGAGTTAAAACATTTAATCAAACACAAGAGATACTTTCCCAATTTGGCATACCATAAAAACGACTCATGTAACCATGTCAACACCTTTTCGGTTATCAATACACTTCCTTTAGAATCTTCATAAAAATCAGAACGATAATCATCCGTAAGTTGTAACACATGCTACAACTAATTTCATATGTTCTCCTAAAGTTCACTGGTATTTAGGATCCATGTGAAGTTGCTTCTTACATTCGTTAGATCACAATTCTCTGTCCATTTCAGAATGCAGAACCGCTACCAAGGATCCGCCTTTTATCAGGCACTGCTTTTAAAGAATATGGTAATTCTTAGCCAAAAACATATGTTATCATGCATTTGACTTTTGAGGTCAAATGAGTTGCAAGTTGACTTTTTTCCCTATTAAATCCAGAACTGATCTGAATCTTGCTACAACTAAATGAGAATTTCCAGTTCATTATGTAACATATGTCATAATCAAGAATATCTGGAAAATCATATAATATGTATTATTATTTGACCTAAAAAGTCAAACAGTAGTATTTGCAGCTGTTGTGGCCAATAAACAAACACAAAAAGTAATTGAAGATACAACGAACAGCGAAAGATATGTCTGTCCATGTGAGCATTTGCCTTTTATTATTCCCACAACCAAATCTTGAACTTCAAATACAGAACCTTATAATAAAACATTATATCTGTTAAACTGGTGCTAACTTCATTATGCTCTTTGACCCTTAAAATGAGTAGATTCTTATAGATAACATTGCACTTAACCGGTGATTGAGACACGAGTTTGTGGGTTTGCAGCCGACTGCAACCTCTAAACGCAACTTTGTAGTGGATAAAACTGTATTCACAGTTGGTTAACATGAAAATCTCGACCTATGAAGCTTTGCATCTGTTTAATGCAACTTTAGCTTAAGCTAGTTGGGCGAGAAGCAAACGTTGGCCAGGATTCTAACATTATCAAATTGCGATTGGTATCAGTTGAAAACAGATGATTAATGATTTGTTGGTTCGGACAGCTTTTTGCACGCCCTTTCCTATACATGTATACCAAATTTTCCTCCATTCTCTATTCTACCAAATGAGCTTCATTTCTAGTTCTCCTTGTATTAAACCAATGAGTTAAGTTTTTCTCCGTCCCAGTGGTTTGCTCATTTTAACAAGTTTAGTCGAAAACTGAAACCCTTAACCCTTTGAATCACTACGGTTTCATTTTTTAACTGTTTTGTGTTATTGACGCTAGATGTTTCAGTTATCTTTCATAAATGACCAAAATACACCTGCGTGTTATATAATATCAAATAAAACCATCTAGTACACTGGAAGCAAAAGCTACTACTATAAGAGGCGAAATATCTTCTTTTAAAGTGATCTCAAAATATTCAGCAGGGCTATTATAAATACTCTTGAAGTACATAAAGATCTTCAAATGACATACTACGTAAATATTCGAGATGCATAAACCAAAAGAAGACATAGAGGGATCGAATAGCAATGCACGTGAACTTTCAAGGTTCCACTTCATCCAGATTCCGACAAGCATAACTTTTGATGATCAAAGATCTTCTCAAATCTCAACCTTTACTTACACCTGCAGATCAGAAACTTGAATTTAGAATAATGAGATTATAAATCACTAATCTAATATAACTACTTCTCTTTATTCAAACATCAACGAAACACAAAATCTAAAAACGATACCCTCATTTCTTTAAATCAATCCTCATTATCACTCTCGTCACTAAAATAACTCGTCTTCTTCATCTTCCCTTTCTTCCTACCCTCATCCCGACTCCCCTCACCACCCAACAACCTCTCACCCGCCCCATTATCCACCACCGACGCCCAATCATCATTCTCAAACACCTCATCACCGCCCGCCTCATCATCATCATCCCCAAACTCCTCCTTCCCTCTCTTATACCCACCGCCTTCCCTCCTCCCTCGTTTCGACGCCTGGGGTCTCTCCCGCGCCCCCAACTGATTCCTCGGACACTCGTAGGACAAATGCCCACCCTCCCCACACTCATAACACCTACTCTTATCCTTATACAACCTCCTCCTAATAAACTCCGGTGCCCGGCCATTATCCGAAGCTATCGAAGCGGTTAACGTTCGATTATTAAGTACTTTCCCATTAATCCCAGCAACCGCCTTTACCGCATCGTCCCGAGCTACGAATAACACAAACGCAACGCCTCGGCTCGCACGAGTGACCCGATCCTTAACGATTGTGACCTTGGCTACTTTACCGAATGTGGAGAAGATGGTGAATACGTCTGAGTTTGTAAGGCTGTAGTCCAGGTTGCTGACGTATACGGTGGATTTGGATGGGGCTAACCCTCCGCTTCGATTTCCACTGCCGTTGGGTCGATCAGATGAGGGTTTTGTTAGGGTTTTGCCGGAGGATGATGGTGGTGTTGTGGTGTGACGGAGGAGTAACGGTAGTAGAACATGTCGTCGTCTTCATCGTCGTCGCTGTATTTTCCGACCATTTTGGGACAGTTTAAGGCAACAAATTATTGATGTTGAGTATTCACAACGATTCTAGGGCACGAGAACGCTTGGTTGAGATGTATTAATTTTTTGCCCACAAAAGTTTTATTAAATTCACTACAATTTTTTTAGTTTCTTTAAAATAATTTCATGTTTTTCTAGCGACCAACAAAGTTTGGCCACCAGGGTATACCCACTGGAATCATGCCTGCGATCTCATACAACGTTGGTGAGCCGGCCCGTTACTAGTTATTCAGGAAATTCATTGCCCGAAGTAGGATGAGCTCGGGACGGTACTGGTACCGATCCCGAAAATCTCAACCCTGAAAATCCCAAATATTTGATACTAGTACTGGGACTGAAATGTTCGGTTCAATACCGGTATTGGAATGTTCGGTCGGTTCGGTACCGGTATTTCGTGTAAAATTCAGGAAATACAGGTTTTTGTATAGACCGTTGTGGAAAAGGAAAGGAGATCGCGGGTGCATGGACAGTGGCGGAGCCAGGAAGTTTTTCCTATGAGTTCGGGATTTTTCAGTGTTTGATTTTTTTTTTCGGTCTCAAAGTTTTCTAGCCCAGATGAGTCAGTTCGGTCATTTGGCCAAATAAATAAAATGCAATATCACTACCATAACAAAAGTATATCGCCAACATTAAATAAAATAAAATTCATATTAAATAAAGAGGTTTACATAGTATAATTGTTCCCTATGCGTTTTCATGTATAGAAAACGACATCGTTGTCTCTCTAAAATTCAAGTTTTTTTTGTTTTTTCACCGGCGAACAAAAAAATGTTTTCGGAGATTTCTTGACACAGAATTCGCTCATTGAAAAAGAATGGGTTCGCTCATTAAATCGTACCTATAAGTTATATAAAAAAAACCAAAAATGGGCTAGGTTCGGCCGAACCCGGTGACTTGTATGTGGCTCCACCTCTGAGCATGGATAGAGAGAATGGCCGGTCTGTATAGATTTTTGTTGGAAAAGACTGAGATGACCGTTCTTAAGTGTTGGCTCATTGCTGATGTACTTACGAAATTGCATTTGCTTTCTGTACACGATATATTATCTTTCGATGGTATTGTATCAATTTGCTTTATCCGTATGATATACGCGTAGATATAGCTATACAATCAGTAAATCATGTAATCTATCATATGCATATCATAATTTTCATAACGCGTATAAATGAAATATCAAATTACTACACTATTGGCTTTTCAAAAACTAAAAAACCAATTTACTGCACCAAAGTGAGTTTTAGCTCGATTGTTAAACATACATCACAATGCAGGCTTATATGACCGACCTATTGACCTTTACAATAAGTCAAAGCTAGAGTCATCTAACAATCAAGCTCGACAACATCAAAAGATTACAAGAAATACATGTTTACAGTTTCAAGAAACAGAATGATAGAAGATCAACATACATCCAAGTTTAATCAATCAAGAACCATCTCAATCACTAAAGAAAACAAGACTACATTTGTTAGTTGCAGTGCTATAAACATTCTGGTGAGCATAATTCTTCTACTCGACCACGCAATTCTGACTGGTCAAACTAATCATACAGACCTTCATCAAGCCATACATCAACTAAGAAATCTACCATCTCCTACAAAAGACAAATCAAAACCATGATTAAAATATGTTTTGTTTGGTCAACGAAGATGTTGACTTTTGAATGTTTTAGACGGAAGAATCATGTGCTTGCAGAAGATCTTACAGGCAAAGGAATTGGCTCAGGAAAACGGTCATTATTAGAAAGCAGGTCCTCATAAGTTGTTGACCAGCTGCAATACAGAGTTACAAATCTTACAGTCAATCAAACTAGTATGTTGACTTTTTGAGGTCAAATGAGCAAGCCTTCAACTCTAGATAACTATGGTATCTTTGAAAATTCAAGAAAAACGGTGTGTGTGTGCGTGTGTGTGTATATATATATATATGTTCATCTTTGGTAACAGGAAATTCCATAATTGAACTCAAGGTGTTGATATTAAATATAAACATATAAACTTCGAAGATGAAAACTGAAATATTTGACCTTAAAAGTCAAAGGTATACAAACCTTATGATTGGATCTTCCAGCGTTCTTTCTTTTCGGGATCTTTGAGATTGATCCCCGACCCATTTTCTTCGGCTCTCATTCCAGGCAATGGCACCTAAAAATATATTAAATAAGTTTAGATGATAGATTGATAGATAGTTCAAAAATATTTATGTTTTGCGAAATTTGAATAACAAAATGCCAAACACTAACCATGGTTAATAAATATAGCGTTGTTACTTCCATTGTTTTCGGGATTTTTTCTAGCTTCTTTTTCCAGAGACGCTATTTCCAAAGGTCGTTTCTCATTGGGTCGAGAACATCCCACGTTATTGATTTCCATCATCATAATATTATTGGCTCGTGAACTTGTTGTGTCGACTTCCATCATCATAATACTATTTGCTCGTAAACTTGCTGTCTCAACTTCCATCATCATAATATTATTTGCTCGTGAACTTGTTGTGTCGATTTCCATCATGTTTACAACTCAAATATATATTTTTACTGATAAATACCCGATTTTTCGGAAAACTTATGTAATGTAATTTGAGTATTAGTCAAGATTGCATCTTTATTTACGCAAGGTTTTATTCGCAAACCCGGACACCTGCACAAGAACACATAGGCAGTATAATAAACATCTAAAATAAGACGTGACCCGCGACAGATCTACAATTCTTTTAACATCAAGCAAGTGAAAACCATAGGTAATATACAACATCCTATGTTTATAACCATCATGAACATTCATAAATCCCAAATCCACCAAGATCCAGCTATCAATCATATTTAATAATTCAAAAATCCCCAAAATCTCAGAGAGTATATAGTATACACCATCATATGTTTATAACCATGAAACATATCTTAAATCTCATAT
The DNA here is from genome assembly GCF_021521415.1 of Bidens hawaiensis. NCBI lineage: Eukaryota > Viridiplantae > Streptophyta > Magnoliopsida > Asterales > Asteraceae > Bidens > Bidens hawaiensis. The sequence continues at coordinate 50,288 of NW_027494913.1, forward strand.
TTGAATTAAAAACCCTACAAAAAAACACACTGCACATTGTTCAAAATGACAAAATCAACACATGAATCAAACTTAAAAACCAGCAAATCTCATAAACCACTTATCCAAATACAAAACCCACAAAAACCCTTTTATTATTTTTCATAACAAGTAAGGCATGGGCTGATAAATTAAATAAAAATAAATAATGATAACTATTTAAATAAAACCCAAAAAAACAAAATAAAAAAAATAATAGTAAGTAGAGAGAGAAAGTAGGTATACCTTGCTTAAATGCCCGGATTGCTAAAAGAAAGAAAGGATTTTTGGTAGAATAGAGGGGTTTATATAGACAAATTTTCAGTAATTATTTATTTATTTATTTATTTGTTTTTTACTAGTCAATTTTCTTGATGAATAAGTCTAGGTGCCCTTGGATCTTCATGCGTGGATCTTGTCTAGATATCGTGAAGTTAACTTTTATTTTTATTGATGAAAGGACGGAAGTACCCTTGGATTTAACATTCTAGGCTTGGTTAGGTGAGGTTGTTTTGGACATTTTTGCTTGTCACAGCCTTGCAACTTTTCCATGGAAAATGACCTGTTTTTTGTTTAAATGTTTTTAAACACCTTTTCTTATTAGAATATGATAAATTTTTTAGTATTACTATTGTCAATAATCATTGACTCGGCTAACAAATGCTAGTTGGGTTAATTAAGGCAAAGGATGTATCAGGTTTTGAACCAAGCATGTGACAAGAATTTTATAAAAACCTTTTCAAGGACACCTGGTTTGACTCCAACAAATATATGCCATAAATAAGGGGGATGACCGTTTTTGTAGATTTGAACTCAGGTAATACGGGTTGTATTGGGTGATAAGCCTTTTGAAATCCCCCAGCAACCAGTTAAACTAAAGTCGCTCAAAAAAACATTATACTTGCATATTCATATGATTATGTTATGTTTGTAATTAGTGTATTACTATTATAAAATATACTAGACCCAGTGACCTGCATAACCATGATTATATTTTGTAATTAGTGCATTACTGCTATAAAATATGCTAGAACCACTGACATACATAATGCATTTAGCTTGCATTTTTTATATGGATGGTGAGTTGGAGGAGAAAGACAAGAGAGAAAATGTTAAAAATTCTTGACCAAATACATACATTTGGGATGTTGTGAGGGAGAATGAGAGAGAAAGTGACGAAAGAGAATATGTGAAAAGAAAGAAAAATAATATAATAGATGATGTGATATGAATTTACATATTTTGCATTGGTGATGGTCTAAGTTCATAAACATAATTTTTATCCGGAGTCACTCTTACGTTATGTGATGTATCCACAAGCCTAGCCCACGTTTTCAAAAAAATGCACATAAGCATTTGCAATTGTGCTATTTACTCTTTTAGGTTGTATGGGATAAAAAGAACTGAATCCAAGACTTTTAACCACAAAAAGTTTTCTATCACTACAAGTTATTTTTATCACAAATTTACATCAAAATTGAAGGCAAGTGGGAACAAGCTCGACCGTTAGCCCCTTTTGAATTGTAAAACCAATAAGTAGATGCATTAAATATAAAGCTACACACATAATCATAGGGTGCACCCACTTGTTACAAAATATATATATATATATATATATATATATATATATATATATATATATATATATATATATATATATATATATATATATAACCGGCTAGTTAAACTCCTATGATAATCACAACACAACTTTTTCTTCGTTGTTATTTCAATTACCGTGTTAAAAACAGGCCCCATCCAAAGTGAGGACAGAGTGAGCTACGGCTTCAGGCCCGACCGTCAGATAGGCCCAAATCTTTTTTCTTTTAATTATATATGCTTAAAGTACTATATTTAGATTGTACATCGTACATCAAAGTTTCCTTAGTTAAGTTAGAAAAAACATTTAAATAACATAAGAAAATGCAATAAGTCCGAAGTCTTGAAAACAACACAATGTTTTTTTTAGTGTCTTTCTTTTCTTTCTTTAAAAGATTTTCCCATAAAGATCAATAATTGTTTAAACTATTAAATCAAATCTAAAAAACACAAAAATCTATATCACTTGTCCTGGCCCAAAACGTTTTAAGGATTCTTTGAGCCGACCCTGTTAAAATATATTTCTTTCCACGTTTTTTCAAACTATTTCTTAGTTGTTACGAGTATTGTGACACCTTCTAAATTCTATCAATTACCGTGTTAAAAAACATCTCTTACCACGGCAAAGGCTTTTCCCTAGTTCACAGTTATAATCAATTAATAATAATAACTAAAATACCCATAAAACAAAATCATAAAACTAGGAAAAAACACACACACACAGCAAAACCTTAAACATCACAAAAACAAACGTATACTCTTAAAACAACTAAAACAGTATGTGGATATCACTAACAAGTAACAACCACGTACGTAAAACATTTAAGTATCAACCAAACACTTACCTATAACTTTCTACTTATTTCTGAATCACAACACCAGAAACAATGGTGTTCATGCCACACATGTTAAACCCTCTACAAAGCTTGTAGTACCCGTGTTCACCCCAACACTTTCCCCACGAATTCTTGATAATCCAATACGGCTTATCACCAAATCTCAAAATCGAAAACCCTTTAGAACCATACCCCACAATCAGCACACCATGGTTCACCAATTTCTTCGAACAAATCAATGGACATGACACCCCGCCGATGTAAGTTTGCATGAACACCGCGTTTAATCCAACTACAACAAATAAGAATATAAGATCAATAGATCATCCTATGTTGGTATGTGTTGGGTTTCTATGGAAATTTTAAACTTAGTTAACCATTTAACTAGTCATTAATTAAGGCGGAAGCGTGATAATCACAAACTTAAAAATATGTATCCATATATATATATATATATATATATATATATATATATATATATATATATATATATATATATATTACAAGTTTATATGATATGTTAATCTATGAATAACCCTTTATTCTTGTTTCAAGATTACCATTAATCTTAAGATTAGAAACCCGAGACAAAAGATTAAATAATACGGAAAAAAACTAAACTATCAAAATTGTAAAACTTACATTCTTAAACCTTTAAGAGATGTAGTTGATGGTTGAAGAAGATGATGATGTTGATGCTAGACTTTCAAAGGGAAGATCCTCAAACGGAAGATACCCCGAGCCTCCAACACACACCGAGCTATGTTAGGGAGTTTGAACACGAGAAAAACGAGACCTGAACCTCTTCTTTTCTTGTCTTCGGCCTAACCAAAAGCAAGAGAGAAAAGGTATTGTATATTTCTTCTTACTTGAAAGTATGTTGATGCTATTTAAAATGAGATCATATGTCAATCAAATCCTTGGTTAGGTCTTGGTCAAGTAAGTCTTACTCAACCTACATCAACTCTTTTTACCAACTTTGACCAAGTGTATGGAGTGTATCTGACTCATGTTTTAAATGATATATATATTTTATACCTTATAAAATATATAAACACCCCTTCTTTTATAAACCATTTTATAAAAGAACACATGTTTAAATAATCATTCCAATAATAATTATTTGAATAAATAAATTAACCAATTAATTTATTTAACACTTTCAAGTAATTATTCAGAAACCAGATTTCTGAATGTGTCGTGTTCTGTATTTGTTTTATAGATCATATCTCAACAAATACATAATTGGTGTGTGTCTAACTCGTTATTGGGTATGACCCGACTTGGATCAAACACGACTAGCCACATTAACCTAATTATGTGTCTCGGGCATACGGTATTCCAACAATCTCCCACTTGCACGAGACTCATAGGAAGTTAATGCTAATGGTGAATACCGCCTAACAACAGGTCACCATCCCTAGTGTGTTTGACTAAGTGCCATTCAATAACATCATCCCCTTCAAGTCCATACTTGATATGATATAGGTAAGTCTTATCACTACATCCCTTTGTTACTAGATGTCCTGTCAAATCGAAGAGACACATAGTGATCATTCTCTCAATGATTTAACTTAACAGGCCTTAGACATCTAAACTCTCAACACATAAGAGGAACAAATCCCATCTTGACTGCATACATCCTCGTTGACATCTCGTATGATATCTGAGCTCTTTCTTTTACGTCATCGTGTTACCGAAATAACAAAGAAGAGAGTCAAGTTATCAGACTTGATGAAAAACCAGATCCAATATGCATCTCAGGTCAAAGGACACAATGATACTCGCCTTTACTCAAGGATTACTTATGATTAGTTACACTAACTCCATGCAGTGATCCTTGAGAGCGGGACAGTCCAATATTTGTATCCCACAAATATCTATGAACTTTGGTGGCAAACCTATGCCCTATATTCATCACATGAATATCAACCAATACGGGTTCATAATAGTCTTACCTTCATACTTGTTCCCACAAGTATGATCGACTACGGACGTTTAGAACAACATAAGTCATTCATGGATTAAACATGCAAATATAGAACATAACTCATTGAATAATTAAAACATAATTAATTTTCATGAGATACCCATTACATTCGTTCTTATATAAACACTAAACACAGATTAAATCCACTCACTAGAATACCGAAGTCCTAATGCACAAACATGACCCTCATGCTTTGGCCTATCGAGGAGCTTCGTGAGTGGGTCCGCAATATTTTGATCGGTATGAACTTTATGAATACATATCTTTCCCTTTTCAACTTCATCCCTTATGTAGTTGAATCTGCGCTCAATGTGCCTCGTTTTCTGATGAGCACGAGGCTCCTTGATCTGTGCAATAGCACCCTCATTGTCACAGAATATCTCTAGGGGCTCCTGAATGGTAGAGATAATCCCTAGATCCATGATGAACTTTTTCATCCATGCAGCCTCTTGGGCTGCCATTGAAGCGGCGATGTACTCAGATTCTGTAGTGGATAACGCGACAACATCCTGCTTCGAACTCTTCCAAGAGACAGCGCCTCCATTCAAAATGAAGACATATCCCGACTGTGACCGAGAATCATCTCGGTCAGTTTGGAAACTCGCATCCACGTAACCCTTTACGACGAGTTCCTCCTCACCAGACCCATATATTAAAAACATATCCTTAGTCCTTCTAAGGTATTTTAATATATTCTTGACAGCCATCCAATGACTGTCACCTGGGTTGTGCTGGTATCTACTCGTTATGCTTAAAGCATACGAGACGTCCGGTCTGGTGCACATCATTGCATACATAATAGATCCTATTGCCGAAGCATAAGGAACATGCTTCATCCTATCCTGCTCTTCCTTAGAGCTAGGACTTTGGGGTGAGCTTAACACGGTTCCTCTAGGAATAGGTACCAAACCTTTCTTAGAGTTTTCCATCCTGAACCTTTTCAGGATTTTATCAATGTACGCACTTTGATTGAGTCCGATCAATTTCCTTTGTCTATCCCTATAGACCTTTATTCCCAAGATATATGTCGCTTCTCCAAGATCCTTAATTGAGAAACGACTACTTAACCACGCTTTAACGTTTTCCATACTTGGTATATCATTTCCAAATAAAAGTATATCATCGACATACAAAATAAGGAACATGATTATACTCCCACTAGCCCATTTATACACACACGCCTCATCACCGTTTTGGACGAAACCAAACGCTTTGATTTCTTCATTAAAACGATGATTCCACATCCGTGATGCTTGTTTCAACCCGTAGATTGATTTCCTTAACTTACATACTTTATCAGGATTAGATGGATCGACAAAACCTTCAGGCTGAACCATATGGACATCTTCCTCAAGATATCCATTAAGAAAAGCGGTCTTGACATCCATTTGCCATATCTCATAATCAAAATGAGCTGCAATGGCAAATAATATCCTGATCGACTTAAGCATCGCGACCGGCGAGAAGGTTTCATCATAATCAATCCCTTGAGTTTGCGTGAAACCTTTTGCTACAAGTCGTGCTTTGTAAGTATCTAAATTTCCATGCATATCGGTCTTCTTCTTGAAGACCCACTTACATCCAACCATTTTGGAGTTAAGTGGACGATTAACCAATTCCCAAACTTGGTTATCGTGCATGGATTGCATCTCGGCGCTCATGGCTTCAAGCCACTTGTCACAATCAGGTTGTGACATAGCATCTTTGTAGGAGATCGGTTCATCCGAATCGACCAAGTAGCAATCATCCACGAGAAATCCTTATTTCTTGGGAGGTCGACTAATCCTACTAGATCTGCGAGCAACGTGTGTATGATCAACCATTTGATCACCTTCAACATCCTCGTGTTGAAAACTAGTATCGACCAACTGTGTATTATCCAGTGATTCTTGAACCTCTTCAAGTTCCACTCTCTTTTCACTAGGTCCTTCCATAAGGAACTTAGTTTCTAAGAAGTATCCTTTGCGTGAAATAAACACTTTTTGTTCACTAGGATCATAGAATATATATCCTATATTATCCTTTGGGTATCCTATGAAGATACACCTGATGGATCGAGCCTCAAGCTTATTTGGGGTGTCACGTTTAACATAAACTATGCATCCCCATACCCTTAAATATGAAAAGGATGGAACCTTTCCATGCCACACTTCATAGGGTATTCGATCCACCTTTTTGGTCGGGGCCATATTCAAAATACGAGCCGCTGTAAGTAGCGCATATCCCCAAAATGATGGCGGTAGTGAGCTTCGTGCCATCATTGATCGAACCATGTCCAACAGTGTTCTATTCCTCCTCTCGGATACTCCGTTATGTTGAGGAGTTCCAGGAGGAGTGAACTGTGAAATAATTCCACAATCTCTAAGATGACATTGAAAAGCATCACTTAGGTATTCGCCTCCTCTATCGGAGCGGAGTACCTTGATTGTTCGGTCGAGCTGATTTTGTACTTCATTTTGAAATTCCTTGAACATTTCAAAGGCTTCATGTTTGTGTTTCATTAGATACACATACCCATATCGACTAAAATCGTCGGTAAAGGTAATGAAGTACCTTTCACTATTCCTACTAGTGGGCTTGAGAGGTCCGCATACATCCGTATGTATGATACCTAACAAGTCCTTAGCCCTTTCATTTGTACCTTTAAAAGGTTCTTTGGTCATCTTGCCTTGAATACAAGATTCACACTCATCAAACGAACCTAACTCATTTGTTTTCAAAAGACCATTCTTTTGGAGAGTATTTACACGATTCTTGTTTATGTGTCCAAGACGACAATGCCAAATGTAGGAATCACTCAAATCCTTTTTGAGTCTTTTAATGGAAGTTTGATATAATGAGCTATTTGAGGTATTGTCATGAACCAATTCATAAATACCGTTGTTTGGTACAGCTTTAAAATAAAAGATACCATTAGATAATACATGCATTTCTGATTTTACAAATTTAAAGTCAAAGTTACATTGTCTAAGAAGGTGCACGGAAATAATGTTCCTAGTCAAACTAGGAGCATACAAAACATTTCTCAAAACAACTTCCAAACCACTTGGAAGCGATAAAGTGAAGTCTCCTCTAGCGACCACGTGCACCCTTGCACCGTTGCCCATGAAAAGACTCACTTCGCCCTTCTTTAAGTCTTCATTCCTTTTGAACCCCTGCAACCAATTGCAAATATGAGTTCCACATCCGGTATCCAATACCCATGTGTTAGAAGAAATAAGATTTAGCTCAATATTAATCATAAAGACATTACCCGAGGCATGCCCCGCATTCCTCTTGTCTCTTAGCTCTTTTAGGTAGACCGGGCAATTGCGTTTCCAATGTCCGGTCTCCCCACAACCAAAACAAGGATCATCCTTATGACCCCTCGGTTCCACAACCTTTTGTTTCTTTGCCATAATCGGTGATTTGCCCTTACCCTTAAGATGCACAGGAGGACCCTTTCTTTTTGCTACCTTAGCCTTAGAATTGGGTTGAGATCGATTCTTGGATTTACCTTCATTGATCGCAAACACGGGTAAAACCCTTTTACCCATGCTCGCCTCGGCTGTTTTAAGCATTGAGTGAAGTTCTCCAATGTTTTTGTCCCACCCGTTCATGTTATAATTTAACACGAAAGTGTCGAACCTTTTCGACAAAGAGTTAAGGATCAAATCCGTTGCTAACTCTTTTGAGATGGGACAATTGAGCTTGGCGAGGCGATCAATGTAACTTTTCATCTTAAGTACATAAGTTGAAACTGGTTGATTATCATCCATTCTACATGCATGCAAGGCTCGAATCGTTTCGAACCTTTCAACCCTCGATTGCTTAAGGAACATTTCCTTAAGTTGAGTAATCATGTCGTACGCATTATGGTTTTCGAAATCCTTTTGGATTTCGGGAACCATAGTCGCCAACATGAGGCATGACACTTGAATGGAATCTTCCGTGTGTTTGACCCAATTCATGTATTCGACCTCACTTCCCTCTTCCGGTTCGTTGGGGATAGGTGTTTCCAAAACATGATATAATTTTTCTTGTTTTAGAACAATCCTTAAATTTCGGAACCAATCCGAAAAGTTATTGTGGTTAAGACGGTCTTTAGCGAGAATAGATCGGAGAGATACATTTTGGACGTTAGGGATTATGTTGTCGTCGACGTGTGCGGCCATCTGCAGAATTTTAATTAAGTTCATTTTAGTGTTTTACCTTTTTAATTATTAATACCCTTTTATATATACCAAATATAATTAATAATTAAAATCTAGAATCCAACGATAAACACGACTCCGGTTAGGTGACCCTTTTCCCATTGTCGGTTTATCAAGGTAGTTATTCATAACAATTGCAAACCCTTTTGCAACTTCTAGAGTTTATGGGACCGGTTCGAAATCATATTTCGTGTCGGCATGTTTATCCCATCAACACCTATTAGACCCCATGCTTGGGTGACCCTCTTCACATGGTTCTAATTTAAGTCGTCCTACTTGTATCAACTTGTAATATCAACATACAAACAGTTAGGTGACCTTTTTCCCATTTATATGCCAATATTACCTCAACATATTAATTTACTCTACGCGGTTAGGTGACCTTTTTCCCACTAAGAGCTTACTAATATGTTAAGCGTTATACAAAAGGATGGTGTTTAACTTGTTATCCTTAATTTTAAAAGGGATTTTTAGTTTTAATAATTCTAGTTGTAAAACTTTAAATCATTTTCTAACATGCATTTAGTAACATGATATTTTGAAACCATTTTCAAAATTCTAATTTATAATAAAACCATTTTATTATGGGCGTGAGACGGCTAGTTAATAAATCCATTTTATTAAACTACGTGTCACGTAATTACCGATAATTATTAGAACCCGTTTTATGCTTTGTTAATTAATTCTATGTGACGAAGTTGATATCCTAATATCTAACAACCACACAATCAAACAATCAATTAACAAGCATACACAATTATACTAGACACGAGCCACAAAGTTAGACCACACTTGTTAGCCGAAACAAGTGTGTGTCTTAGGTCCGATCCTAAGGGACACACGACACATGGATGTTGTAGCTCCCACTTGATCCCGCATCCAAATGCGTCAAGCATCTTCTTCAACCCCGTTGTAATCCATTGGGCTTGAACTTGGGCCTTAGCTTCCATAAGCTTCCATTTGGGCTCAATTGGTGGGCTTAGGTCCTTTTGGGCTTGAATCCCCTTAATGGGCTTGTGAGGCCCATTATCACCATACCCGGCCCAATAAGGCCCAAACTTCCAATTTTGCAATCTTCTTTAAATTTACAAAACAAATGTCCTAATACATTTTTTCTATAAAATAAAGATATTACAAATAATCTATTTATTACATACCCATATGAATAAATAATTACAAAACTGCCCCTAATTAATTATTACAAACCGAAACTTTGAATAATTAATAACAATCACAACAAACATCCATTTGGTCTACGGCTCGGTCTAGTTTTAACAAACATAACCCGTTATGTCTTAGGAACCCGTTCCAAAACCCCTTGACCTTATCGGGCCTAGTCCAACCCAATAGTTTGACAAAAATATTATTTAAAACCGTGCGGGGTAAAATTTCTTGAACATTTCGATATTGATTTGACACGGCTCGAGCTGGAGTAAGTTTACGTCAGTCCGCAGATAATAAGCATGTCTCATCAGTATATATGAAATAATATAAAAAATTTTATACTAGAAGTTATAAAAGAAAATCCAAATATAAGTAAAATTAGTTATAATAATATAATGTTAAAAAAAACAAACAAACAAACAAAAGGCTAACATGTCTTTAACTATGGGTATATTTGGCAAGAAGCTTTTAGGAGTTTGTAGGGGCTTCAAGCTTCAAGCTTTTAAGAAAAACTCATACTCAATTAAAAGCCTTGTTTGGTTGATGAAGCATGAAGCTTTTAGGTTATGAGAAAAAGCTTAAAGCTCCAACTAGTAGCGTTTAGAAAGAGCTACAAGCTTTTAGTATTTTAATTACTTAAATAACCTTCCAAAATAAGTATATGTAATATTATTGTTTTTTAGTTATGCCTATTTTGGTCATTTTATACATTTTATTAAAAGTTCCAACTACTCTGTCAAACACCTAAATATATCTAAAAGCTACAGCTTCCAGCTACCAGCCACCAGTCACCAGCTTCCAGTTACCAGCCACCATCTATTTTTGCTAAACATATCCTATATGTTTGATGCTAACAGGTCGTTGACCATGTGTTTGGAGGCCTAACTCATATTTGACCATGCATTAGGAAAGCTAACATGTCTTTAATGACGTGTTAGCCTAAAGCTAACATGTCTTTAATGACGTGTTATACTAACACGTCATTAAAGACATGTTAGCTTTCCTAATGCATGGTCAAAGATAAGTTAGAAGAGGGCATTTTTGGAATTATTAAGTTTGGGGGACAAAATTGACATCTCTTTCCAAAATAGGGCCATTTTGGGAATTTTCTCTTATATTATTAAGAAACGAACATGAACACTTTCAGAACAAACACAAACAAGGGCATTCCGTTCGTTCAATATCTTGTTTTCGTTCCTTTGTATTAGTTAAACTACACTAAGCAAACGAACACAAACATACCTAGCTAGCGCATTCGATTCATTTACCATGATAGTATTTATTACTCTACACTAAAAACGATACATAACTAACCGTGTGATCACAGTCAACAAGCTGTTGCTCGCTCAAGTTCCACAGCTTCCCCGTCGCAATAAAATTCGCACCTTCAAGAACTCCAGTCGTACTAAACGCCCAACATGCTCCACATGCACCCTGCATCAATTATCAATAAACTTTGCCCATTAAGAAAAAATCACACCAATTCCAACAAACTAATACTTAAACTAATAGTTTAGACTTGGGATCTTATGGTCCAATGCAAGTAATGGGGTGATGGTTGAGACTTCAGATAATTATAATTATGATCTCACGTTCGAAATCTGACGCAACAGGGCAGGGCCGTCTATGAGAACCTCTCACAATTTTGGGCCCTGAGACGAATAAAAAACAAACCCCTAAAATCACATTCTCAACTATGTAATAGATAATTTAACAAGTTTATCAATAATTTCAAAAGCCCAAAGCAACAAATAATAACAAACATGCTGCTAAAATGACGCATACAAAACACAGATAAAAGTTGTTTTCTATAAAGAAAAGAACCTTAACTGTGAGAATTGAACCCACTGCCATTGTTACCATATTCCGGAACACTTTCCATTCAACCAAAAAATTAGTGTGTAAGCTATTATGTTAAAATAAAATTATATATAAAATATAAATTTTATTTTTTAACAAGGGCCCGGGGTTCATCGCCCTCCCCTTGCACCGGGCCTGCAACATGGTTTTCTCAAGTTTCTTGATAAATCAGGCCTAAAGGGCTAAAATCAGTATAAATGGTTGGTGTCCTATCTTAAAAGGCTTACTCAAGTATTCGAGTATTAAGGGCAGTTCCAGACGCTCGTAAATATGACTCTAAATAAACGATCACCTGCTTCTTAACCTCAGTAACCGCCCCTTTATCTCTCCAATCAAAATCCTCCGGTAAATCATCAACCTCCAACCTCTCCACCGTCGTTACACCACCGTTAACCTTCACATTAACCCCACCACCGCCAGCTTTCACACCCAAATACATCCTCTCAAACTCCTCCTCCGACAGATCAGAAAACGGTGTAACCCCATGAACTGCAGTGGGGTCCATCAACTGGTGTTCCACAGCCTTAATAATATTCTTCGAGAACACACCGAGCCGGTGCAAATACTCGTCTCTAGTGGAATATTCTTTACCATGTTCTCGTATGAACGCCGTGAACCGGTGCTCCGTCGGAGTTCCGATGAGGTGTTTGTTTGGATGGTCTGTAACCTGGACAATATTAATGGGATCGTGACGTCTTGCAGTAATTGCATGAATGTGAATGGCGCATGTTAGCATGATGAGAACGGCGTAAGTTAGACGACCTCGTTCCATTATTATTGCCTTGTCTCCGACGGGGCTTAAGTTTGATGTGTCGGGTGAAGAGGATGATATAAATTTATAATATGGGTGGTGTATGGTGAAATGACGGATTTACCCCTTGTGGCGGCGATGAGAATAGAATGTGATTCGGAGGTTGTGACACGTGGAGTAAGGTGATACCACAGTGGCTTAAGGCTCTGACACGCAGCATTTACAAAGATTGCATTGTGGTCTGTAAGTATGACCCGACGCTTAATTAATTAATAGGATGTCTCATCAAATAACCATATAAGTTTGTGAAAATCAATAAATGTTTTTGAAACTTCAACTCTTGTTTACGACGTGTGACGCTAAGTCAGCTTTTAAAATATTTTGCAAAAAAGTGAGTACAGTGGTAAAACGTCTCCCCCCTCCCTTCTCAAAAACCCTAAATATCGTTGCATAACAACCATTTCAGCCCCGTAAGTAATAGAAAATGTATATTCTTTAACTTTAACTATATTTACTTTGTATCAATGTAACTAAATTAACTAGTGGCCGGGATCATGAACATATATAAAGTGAATGAAAGGTGTTACAGTATTACAACACCACCCGTCAAACATAAGCAACAATAACCGAACTAGCTAGTGAAGGTTAGATTGAGACGGTTATGAATGTTTCAGGTAATAGAGCCAATATTCATCTTATTGTTACATACGCATAAGTGTTTTACTGTTTTTAAATTTAATTGTTACCAGTTTAAGGTGTATTTGGTTTCAGATTTATCCATTAAATACGATTCGTTTGCGATACGTATTACATTTTTCTCATAACAACCATTCAACCCCTTAAGTAATAGAAAATGAATATTCTTTAATTTTAACATTTTAAGTATATTTACTTTGTTTCAATATAATTAATTAAATTATACGAAACGAAATATTTTCACTATTATATGTATTATAAAATGCCTATTACAACATATGGTAAAATTAATTTCAAGAAGTTACGCAGATGATTCCGCTATTAATGTGTGACATCTAAACACTTCAATTTAAAAAACGGGAGGTCTTGGGTTAAATACTTAAGTCTCATTTGTGACAAAGAAATAGCGGGTTGCATGTTGGGTGGGGATTTTCTCATTTATAATGGGTTTTCATTATAAAATAAAATGAAGATTTTCATATGTGTAAATGGCTCGTCAGTAATCTAAATGGCATTTAAAAAAATAGTTTAAACATTTGCATATAATAAAATAAACGTATATCGGTTTTTATTAATCCCAACCATTTTCTTTTGGTAACTACTGGTCCCAACTAACGAAGTGGCTGCTGACGGTCCCAACTTTTAACGTATTTGTTCCTAACGGTTCGCGACTAACAGAATCCTAATATCGTTAGTTTCAGGTCGCTGGAAAAACGTTTTTAGCTAGAAAACCCAATTTTTTTTCCTGAAAACTTAACATTTTCGTCCCAACCATCTTTAACTATGTATCGGACATTTAGGAACAGTTTTCTAGTAAAAGCCCTAATTATTAAGGTCGCCGAAAACCTTCGAAACTTCGTCGGAATCGGTTTATGGTGCTCAAGTGGTGGTAGTTGGTTGGCGGTGAATCAATTGGTGGTGGTTGTGGTGTTTTCTGGCAACAATTTTGACTTTTCCGATAAAACATTTTTCTAACGACCTGAAACCAATTGTGTTAGGATTCTGTTAGTCATGAACCGTTATGAACAAATACATTAAAAACCAGGATTATTAGTAGCCAGTTAATTAGTTAGGACCGACGAATACCAATATATCTAAAATAAAATTGAACTACAATTTTTCCATGTTCTTGGATGATGATATGAAAATATATGTTAAAATGAGACATCTCTCCCCATCTTTCTCCTATTCTCGTCTTCTCAATCCCTAATCTCCATACATTCAACTCAAACCTAATTCTTCTGCAGATGCTATTAATTTCTGGATCTCGGATCTCCCATTCCTTCATTCTAATCAACAAGGTATTATTCTTCAACTCATTCACATCCAATATTAATAATAATCACATCACTCACACTCCCTATTTCCCCCTAATTTTATTTTAGGGCTTCAACTGGTTCATTACACAATCCAGATACTTTCAATTTGGGGATTAGGTTTTGTCTAACATGTTGAAGATCATTAAAGGAATCAAAAAGGGGTCCAAACCCGAAGTCATCGAACCGCCGCCCGGACCGAACGGCCCGTCTGATGTCACTGTGAACCACGCCTCCCGTTCCGCCATCCCGCAGGCTCAGCTGACCACCGTCAAGTCACAAGCCATCACTCGGATCGCCTCACCCTGTGTGATCGAGGTCACGCCTCTGCTGAAAGACGTACCGGTATCCGAGCGACACGTTTTGTTTATACGGAAGTTGGGAATTTGTGCGGTTTCGTTTGATTTTTCGGATGCGTTGAAGAAGGTTAAAGAGAAGGAGATCAAGAAGCAGAATTTGCAGGAGCTTGTGGATTTAGTGCAGTCGGGTTCGAGTAAGATGAATGAGATCATGCAGGAGGAGATGGTGAACATGATATCTATTAACATATTTAGGGCTTTGCCTCCCGCAGCTTATGAGAATACCGGAGCTATAGATGGTGATCCCGAGGAAGATGAGATGTACTTAGAACCCTCGTGGCCTCACTTGCAGCTCGTGTATGAATTACTATTAAGATACGTTGTCTCGCACGATACCGACACTAAAGTAGCCAAACGGTTTATCGATCATACATTCGTGTTAAACTTGCTCGATTTGTTTAACTCAGAGGACCCGCGCGAACGCGAGTATTTGAAAACCACATTCCATCGCGTGTACGGTAAGTTCATGGTTCACCGTCCTTTTATCAGGAAGGCAATTAATAATGTCTTTTATCGATTTATATTTGAAACCGAGAGGCATCCTGGTCTCGGTGAACTGTTGGAGATTCTTGGGAGTATAATAAACGGGTTTGCTGTTCCGATGAAGGAAGAACATAAACTGTTTCTTGTGCGTGCGCTTATACCGTTGCATAAAGCAAAGTATATTAATTATTATCATCAACAGTTATCTTACTGCATAATTCAATTTGTTGAAAAGGATTATAAGTTGGCGGATATCGTTATTAGAGGGTTGTTGAGATACTGGCCTGTGAGTAACTGCACAAAGGAGATTTTGTTTCTTGGTGAACTTGAAGAGATTCTTGATGTGACTCAACCTGCAGAGTTTCAACAATGTATGGTTCCTCTTGTTCGACAGGTTGGACGTTGCATTAATAGCCCTAATTTCCAGGTTCGTGTGTGTTAAAAATCTGTTAATATTGTATAAAACTTTGCGTTAGTGTTATAATTTTTCTGTTATTGGTAGCTTACTAATACTATATTTTTAGTACGTTTTGTTTTCTGTTGCTTAGATTCTAGGAGAAGCACTCTATCTTATAGGGGTATGCATGGAACCAAAAACGCCGAATATATAGATTTTCATTTTTAATTTTGAATGTGAAGTAATTTATAAGAGTTTAGTAAATAGTGTAACCAGATATTTTAGCTACATTGTATGATAATCAAGTAATTAATAAAAAGATTTAAACCCAAAATTGAAGACCTAAATTCATTATTTTGTACACAAATTTATTAGTAGGACCGAGTGAACTGCGATTTTCGTCCCTGTGGTTTGTTCAAACTTGCCATTTCAATCCAAAAGTTTAAAATTTGCTATTTTCGTCCCTAAGGTTTCATTTTCATTGCAATTTTCGTCCTTTTCATTAACATATTTTGGACTGAAATAGCATATTTTACAAACCACAGGGACAAAAATCGCAATAAAAACGAAACCTTATGGACGAAAATTGCAACGCAAATGAATCCTTAGGGACGAAAATAACAAATTTTAAACTTTTGGAATGAAATAGCAAATTTGAACAAACCATAGGGACGAAAACCACACTTTACTCTTTTGGACCCAAAATTTTGATTTAACTTTTGCCCAAATTCATTACTCCATTTTCATTCTAAATTCATTATTTATTCGACCCAAAGTTTTAGACCCAAATTCATTATTTTCGACCCAAAAATTTCTAGCTCAAATGATAAAACCAAAAAAAAAATAGATAAAACGAAACAGAAGTACCAAACCCAAACTGAAACTGAATGCTTTTTGAAAAGTCAAAAACCAAGTTTTCGTGTTTTGGTTCTGTTTGAGCCCCAAACCAACCCATTTTGTGACTTTTATGCAAGTTAAGAACTTTAGCATCTGATTAAATGGTCATGTGAATTTGTGTTTTGTAGGTTGCAGAGCGAGCATTGTTCTGGTGGAACAATGAGCATATAGTGGACTTGATTGCACTGAATCGGGATGTTATTTTACCCATCATATTTGAACCGTTGGAGAAGAACATTAGGAGTCACTGGAACCAAGCTATTAATGGACTAACGGGTAATGTCAGAAAAATGTTCATTGAGATGGACGCAGAGCTCTTTGAGGATTGCAATAATCAGTTTAAAGAAAAAGAAGCCATGGTCAACCAAATGCTCGAGCATCGTGAGTTGACTTGGAAGAAACTTGAAGCAATTGCATCTGGAGAAGATGATATGGTTATGGTTATCTAATAAAAAAGCATTTAACAGTAAAAAGACTTCCTTTTTTATCCTTTCTCCCATCACATTTTTTTGAAATATTTTTGTGTCTTTGTGGCCATCAACTTGCCCGAGGCTTTAACGTAACACACTGGATTGCTTCATACAGACTTCTTGCTTCACGACATTCGAAAGGGCATACTAGCAAAGGTACAGTTGATGCTCTACAGTCTGACAGAGCACAAAATGTGCTCTTTTTTTCATTAATTTGCCTCATAGTAATTATTATTTTGTTGTTTTAATTTGTTGATATTTTTGTTATTGGGTTAATAATAACTTAAAGCGATCACTTCATCTCTTTTTGTTAATGCAAATCTCTATTCTGACAAGGAGTTTGATCCTTTGACTGAATAAATACCGGGTTTGTTTAGTGTGCTTGCCTTGTGGAGGTTATTCGACTATTTATTTTCCTGCAAACATTTAAGAAAGAAATCCGGACTCCCAGTAAGCATAATACAGATGGGACTTTCTTAAAATCCACCTTTTAATAGCGACCCACCTGGGAGACTAGGCCTTCGGCGGTCACTCTCTTTGATCTCCCTATGGGCTGAACCTTGCCTTCTGGTCAAGAGAATTTGATATAGTTCTAGAAACGGGTTGTTAGCTGCTAACAAAGCGTATATGATCAATAATTAGTAGTTATATAAGCACCATCTGCGACAACAGACGTCAACTATAAATCCATTTTATGTATTGTATGAACCGGATGTATATTCTACTATTGAGTTTAATCTGCGTTGCTTTCATTGGGTATGCATTGTTAAAACTGTACGTCGTAATGCCTTGAAAAATGAACCAACTCGTAGAATTCTAGTCATGATATGAACCGTGACGAAGCTTGGATCTTGTTGTGGGAAAAAAAGTGAGACTACATGTGTTCTTAATTAAGACTTGGTAAATTAAAAGGATATTTTGGGGAAGACAATAGAATTCTTTGATTTATTTGTAAAGGCTGCATGAATTTATATACATGGATCAATTTTTTTATGAAGGAAGTTAATTTTTTATAAACAAGCGAAAGAGTTCCTGAAATATATTTGTTGTGTTCCTCAACTTTTGAGACAGAGAGTACGACGCCGCGACGTGTTACGGCTTATCTAAAAAAAGTCGTGACCCACAACAATTATAACAATCATAAATGTACAAACGATAATATAAACCCATCCATGATCCACCTAACCAGCCTAACATACAATTTAAGTGAAATGTGGTTTTTGTTTATATGGTTTATTTAAATTTGTCATTTCATTTAAATTTTCTATTTTCGTCCCTAAAGTTTCATTTTCATTGCGATTTTCGTCCTTTTCATTAACATATTTTGGACTGAAATAACATATTTTAGCAAACCACAAGGAAGAAAATCGCAATAAAAACGAAACCTTATGGACGAAAATTGCAACGTAAATGAATCCTTAGGAACGAAAATAACAATTTTTAAACTTTTGGACTGAATAGCAAATTTGAACAAACCACGGGAACAAAAACCACACTTTACTCTTTTATTTTGAAATGGCAACGTATGAATTTTTAAACCTTAATTAGTTAATTAAAATAAACTTAAATCGAGTTCCTCTATAATTGAAAAACTGATCAATATTTTAACGACTTAGACAAATTCAATTTTCGGCTACAAGCCTATAATTGTGGAGATCTGTAGGCTCATAGTAAAAGTCCATAGTTACTATGCATGCCTAGTAGTAATATTAGGATGGATGATCTCGTTGTTTGAAAAAAATATGAATGGAAGACCTCATAATCACATATAAAGTTTTCATAGAAGCAACAAAACTAAAAACTCGTGAACTGCTTGTGATCAAAACGAACAATAATTGGCAGTATAAAATGCAGGATGTTACATACTTACATGCATATATGTTATTTTTAACTAAGGAACTCAATCTAGGGTTGTTCACGAGCCGAGCCGAGCCGAACCGAGCGAAGGCTTGCTTGTTGCTTGACTCGTTTACAACTGATCCGAACCGAACGACTAAAATTCGAACCAAGCGAAAAACGAAACGAGCCAAAATCAAATCGAGAATTTTTCGATCGAACATCGAGCGATTTCGAGCGTTTTTTTTCCTTTTCACTTTAAAATTTTCAATAAGAAAACAAGTTTCAATTCTGTAAATTATATATTTTGTAAACAAATTGTTAGTTATTAGACAAACGTATATAAATTGTAAATTTTTAGGAGAAAGAAGTTTAAAGTGAGATATAATGAACATGTAAACAAACCTTTAGTATTCTGAATACCTGAATCAACCCAATAAAACTATAAAATTGACGAAATAGAAAAAATTTAAAATGGCTTAAAAATTGTATACTTATATTTTATATGTGTTGTCTATATATTTATATGTTTGTTCATATATAATTATATATAAAATAAATAAAAAATATTCGAACCGAACAGACCTTTGCTCGTTGCTTGGCTCGTTTATAAACCGAACCGAGCAGAGCGGCCTGTTTACAATGGAGCAAAAATACGAACGAGCATTTTTCAAGCGAACGACAAACGGTTTACACGGCCCTAACTCAATCTAACACCTGTTGTTGAGTGTGTTGAATGCTTTATAAACGAATGGCCTTGATGCACATCGGACCTACTACAACCTTATTGAGCCTCTAGTCATTAAACAAATGATAAATATAGACAATCGTACCTCCTATCATTTATCATCTACCACGTGCCTCCATACCTTGTACAGTTGTACAATCAAACAAAACCGTCACTATATTGAAGCTATTTATCATGCAACTTAAAATCGTCGCTAAAGGTCATATTACATTATTACATACCAAGAAAACCTTGGTCCAAAATATGCGATTTACAAACTTCACTCTGATACATATTCTAACCGACATGTTTCCACACAATCCGTTTCGCCACGAATCCATTTTTGTGACTTCTCCATTTTCTTTTTAATGTTTTTTCACAAAATTTATCAAGACATATTGGATTTTAATAATCTTCTAATTTTTTCTAACTGATAATATTTCTGCTAGAGGTCATATCTTTTAATTTTTTTTTCTTTTATTGGACATCCGTTAAAAAAATTTAGCGGCGTTAAGTTTTATCCTAACTTCAAAATGATGTTTTAGGATTTTCGATCGAAATGAGAATGCAAGTTGGCTGATGTAAAACTTATCTCGGAACAGTGCTCAAAACAGCTTTAAATTTGTTATTGAAAATTCAAACACATGAATTAAAACATTATTTCACTGTTTGATGTTACTGAATAGTGCGTCTACTCTACATAGATTAGACATTCCTCCCTAGTTTAGTGGAAGGGCATACTATTTAAGTAAGTTTTACATGAATTTGAAATTCTGGATAATACTTAACGTCGTCAAGTTTTTTTAAACTGGGATCTAATGAAAAAACCTTTTTAGAAAGTATGACTCTCAACAGGAATATTCTTAGTTTAGGCTATTTTCTGTCAATGACAAAAAAAGATGAGATTAATAAAATCCAATTTGCCATTTTTAAAGGAAATATTAGCAATTGATTCTTAAATCACGACGAAATTCTTTTAACACTGAAAAAACATGAATATAGCATTTAAATAAAGATTTGTCTTATTTAACCAGTTTAATAAATGAATTAAAGGGTTGTGTTCAAATTAACATGCTAGCTTGATTAACAACGTTGACCAGTCAACCCGGCATACCAATTATGATCCGTTTTACCCATTTATTATGACGCACCAACAAATTGAACAAGTAAACAACTACACCGGGTCACATTTCATGCCAGCAACATTATAGCGACGGCAAATGCCTAGCGCTTTCGGCATTAAATCATTTTGTGACCATTAAACTTAGGTAGCTAAAAATAGCGACGACCAATACCGTATACATTTAATACATTCGTTTTTATTTCTTCGACACAAATATAGCACCTCAGATAATTATTCCACATCATTTTCCCGAATGGCTAATCGCGCTCACTTTAGCCGACAACTGACTAAACGTGCTTACTTTTGCCGACGTGCTAAACACACCATAAGAACTCGTAAACACCACAGGAAAAACCGCATCAGTCCGAGCAAGATACCCATTACCATCAGCATCCGTAACAACTCCTATATTGTAACACGTGTAACCCGAACTACTTGACCCGCACTTAAACGGACAGTTCTGAATCTGGTAACTTTGCAACCCGGGCATCAAATTATCTTCCACTATTTGAAAACAACTCTCGGGCTTATTAAACTCACCACCGGTTGTCACGGTTTCAACATTAGCAACATCCTTATTTTTATCATCATCATCGTCATCATCTTTCTTTTTCTTATTCTTATCTTTTTTACTTGTTAGAAGAGCGTCTTCATCGTGTTTCTTCAGCGTGGATGACGTCACCTGTTGGAGAATTTCGTCATTAGTAACCTGGATTATTTGAGAGTCGTGTAACACTTTCAGATTGAAATTATTTGATGGTTATTTAAATACTTAACCAGGTAAAACTCATACGAGATCAAGATTGCAGTATGATTTTATTTTTAATTCATGAACCAATGATAAACGGCCACCGTTTCGAATTTTGAGAGCATGTTTAGGATTGAGTTTGAAAAATGCTTATTGGGTTATTGGTGTTTTCCAAAAGCCAATAAATTAAAATGTATTTGACAATCATAAAAATATTTTTTATTTTAGCCTTTTGGAAGTGTTATGAAACATTTTCCAAAAGCCTCAAATCTTTTCAAAATAGCTTTTTGAAGAAGAGGATAAACATTTTTCAAATTGAATACCAAACATGCTATTAATATTCATTAAAATTCGCCAATATTTTGACTTATGATATTAATGTGATAATTCCGAAGATTCATTATCTAATGAATTTTTAAAATAACAAAAATAGTAAAATAAAAACTTTTCAAGCTGATCTAGCAGATTGACCCAGGGGCAGGGCAGGGCAGGGGCAGGATAAGGGCGTTGTTGCCCCTTGACCCTACCAAGGGCTGCCCTTGGATCAAACCCGAAAAGTTAGATTATAATAAACTAAAACAAACGTGTACCCTATAACTCGTAACTTGACCCTATAACTCGTAACTTGCTTAATATATATTAGAGTTAATTGCCCGTTTGCCCCCTGTGGTTTGTCAAACTAGCACGTTTGCCCCCAGTGGTTTCGAAATAGCACCATTGCCCCCTGAGGTTGTTTTTTTAGTACCCGGGTGCCCCCAAACATGAACGTCCGTTAGTTTTCACCGTTTGGTGTCAGAAAGTTAGGGTATTTTCGTCTTTTCACCGTTTAGTTTGTCACCGTTTGGTAGCTACTCATAATTGCAGAAAATGGAGTGTTGGAGGAACCAGATAAGGGTGTTGGCTGGTGGTTTGAATTGATGATGCAGCAGGTTACCATTTGGGGGTTTGAATTGATGACAACAGCAGGTAAATGAACACAAAGAATGGTGATTACCAGATTAGAGCACTTAATGGGTGGCGAGAGTCGTTCTTAATATTAATCTGGTGGAGGAGAACGCAGCTAGTCAAAGGGAGAGTCTGGTTCAAGTAGGTGTTTAATGTTGTCACAGGCTTACATAGTTTTCGTCCGCCGCCGCCATAGACGGCTGGAAGGCCGCCGGCAATAGCTCGGCGACGACTACGTTTCCGTCTCTCTACACAGCGGTGGTGAGACCAAGCGACGCGGCGGTGGTGGAGACTAACACAAACGCCGCCTAGGGTTCCCAAAAAGAACCCCGACAACGTTAAACCCATCCACCGGACCGGCCGCTGGTTAATTCCGATGATAGAGAAGCCGGGTTCATCATCAATTCAAACCACCAAATGGTAACCTGCTGCATCATCAATTCAAACCACCAGCCAACACCCTTATCTGGTTCCTCCAACACTCCATTTTCTGCAATTATGAGTAGCTACCAAACGGTGACAAACTAAACGGTGAAAAGACGAAAATACCCTAACTTTCTGACACCAAACGGTGAAAACTAACGGACGTTCATGTTTGGGGGCACCCGGGTACTAAAAAAACAACCTCAGGGGGCAATGGTGCTATTTCGAAACCACTGGGGGCAAACGTGCTAGTTTGACAAACCACAGGGGGCAAACGGGCAATTAACTCTAATATGATTATATATTGTCTGCAGGTCAATAAAGTTACATTAAAATATGTAACATCACCTTCCATATGTTGGATCCGCTGCATGGATTAATGACGCTAGCCTCAATAGATATTGGATATGCTCCACGGATGATTTGTTCATCGAGAACGATGGGAGTGAAGGTGAACGGGACGCCATTGTTTACTTCGAATGGCTCTTGTGTGACGTCGAGTGGGCATGAGTCTTTGGTGGCCCGGGTGACGGTTAGGCCACCTCCGGTGCCGCGGAGGAGGGGGAGGATGTAGTACGGGATGCCGGTTAGAAGCTTGTTGCCGGAGGAGTCGTAGATTACGGCGGATGCGGCGGAGAGAAGTGAGAGTGTGACAATTAAGATGAAGGAAAAAGTTGTGTTCATGATGATGATGATGATGATAATATATTTAGAAAAGAGGAAAATGAATAATATTGTATATTTGGATGCAATATTTTGTGGATGAAATGGTAGTTATATATAGGAAACTAAATTTATTATAATGAGTGTTTGGAAGTTAATATAAAGGGTAATTTTACAAAATATAACCAAGTTTTAAAATAGTTTAGTTAAGGTTATTCAAAGTTTAAAATGTGTTTAACTCAAGTCATTAAATTTTTATATTTTATTTAATTTAAAAGTTTTAGCATGGTTTTCTAGCATGTTTTGTTTTGGTTTCAATGAGAAAATCTTTTTATTTATTTTTTAATGTTGATGTGAAGTAGTGACGTGAATTTTATTTTTTATTTTTGAATTCTAATATAATTAACATTTTTTATTTTAATATAACCACATATATTGCAGATCCCGACCTCCACATGTTCTCTTCTATGCTTTCTAGACGCACAAAAAATCCGATGAGGCACGATTTGAAGAAAAACTATTTGAATGACCTAATTAACAATTTCTAAACTTTATTATTATTTTATATAAGGTATTCCCTTATTAGGAATTTTAAAAGAAAAATATGTAGAATTAATAGGTGTGAGAAGAGATGTAAAATGAAGGTTCTAGGGACATTGACGTTATCCTGATCCACATAAATTTATTTCGGTCCCATACCGTGGCCATACGTGCATGGATAGGAAATACAAATAATACCAAGAAATTGAAAATGAAGCAACAAAAAATAATGTCAAAACTGTCGCAGGGGACGTAGTACGTAGGCTATATCATATCAAAGGAACAATTGAGAATAAAATAATAATATCAATCTACGTACGTAAAAAGGTTAAACCCTTTGTTCAAACAATATAGTGACTTTAAATTGTAAACGTAACTCAATGTGGATTATGTGGATTAATGGGGTGTTGGTAGTTGGTGCATATTTAGTGTCTTGTTGAAGAGAACCACGTGGAAATAGATTGGCCACTTAAAGTTGAGATAAGTGGTCCAAAAGTGAGAGATGACCAAACTAAATTCTTATGAATATATAATATGATAGCTAGTTTAAAAACAAGAGAAAATGTATCGTATATCATTGTATAATCCTAATTGTTAGCCTATTGTCTCAATAATTTTTATTCTACAAGATAATGATATATACTAAATAGATTCGCATGAGTTAATTACTATAAAAACACCGTCCCACCCGTATTCTTCTTTTACTAGTGTGCTGTAAGTGGTGTGAATGTAATCGTTGACCAGCGGCTACTAATGACCAAGGGCGGACCTTCCTAAGGGCGAGTAAGGGTTGTAGCCCCTCTTATTTTTGGGCTTAGAAATAGTATAATCTTAACTTTTTTCTTAATTTTTTTCTCAACTAAGCTCTCGCATGGTGCCTTCACAAGATGGGGAAGAAGATGATGGAGGTGTGTAACTGAAGAAACACTAACCTGACCCCGGGCAGGTTACTGGTAACCTGGGGGTTGGAGAGATGTTTCCCACGAGGGGTTAGACCCTTGGAAGATGGTTCTTCTGATAACCTGCAAAACAGACACCGTGAGCTCGTCACTGAGAAGGGGGGGGTTCCTCCTTGTGACCACCCTCCGGCGTGAGAATCAGACTAGATTGCTCTTTAAATATAAAAGTATATTAAGAGATTGCTAGAGCAGATATCAGGTATATTATGATGATAATATGATAAGATATGATAAGATGAGATGATCATACCATTTGTGGTATTTATAGCCGAAGGTAGGTTTCCAAGGGGTTTAGCCGGCCCAACACGCTACCAACTGTAACCTATGCACGTGCCCTGCCTGTGAGTGGTGGATAGGTAGCGGCTGACACAGAGCAGGCGTGTCGTGCACTCTTCCTCTTCTGCCAACTACAGGCTAGGCACGTGGTATGGCAGGAGTTGGTGGGTAGGCGGCGGCTATTGGTCACAGTGCTGTGGCGTGCTGTCTGCCATGCTGCTGTCAGTGAGCTGTCGCATCTCTGATCAGATCTTTTGCCCATACCTCGTCAGGTACAGTAAAAGATCCTTCAGTATACGGACTGGCTTATTTGGGCGGGAGTATTCCCCCTCCCGCCTCTGTGCGGGATTGCTCCCGGCTTGGCTCATTCCTTCAGGTGACACTGAACGATTGAGAGCTAAGTGCCTTGTGCGTGTAGCCATGCTGCGCGGGTGGCCTTCCCTAATGGCTTGTATCCGAGGCTGCGGGGACAGGCGGAGTCCTTCACCATTGGGAGGCATTTCCTGCGGGACCAGCTTGCGTACTGCGCGTAAGGACGTCACGTCTCTGAGCATGGTTGGTCCTGCGGATCCAGTTGGTCTCTGCGCAGACGTCCCTGTTTAAGGTGAGTCTTGCGGGTCTAACTGGGCTCTGCTGGGACCTACCTCTTCAAGTCCCCCCAGTCCAATGTTCTTCTCATGAGTGTTTAATGAAGTGAGGTGAACTTTTGGACTTGAGCAAAGGGTTTTGAAAAGGGTTTTGTAAGGTTTTCCATGGGGATTCTTTCCGCGGAAGTCCTTGTCACTTGCAGAAATGCCCGAGTTTCCTGCTTGGTCTTTGGGTATGATGCGGGTAGGTCTGTAACCTCCTCGCAAGTCAGGAGCATTGAGTCCCAGTTGTATGTATTTTCCATGAGGTTTTGGTAGTTTTGAACATAGTGATCAATTATGTTAAGACCACCAATTCCATCCTGGAGCTTCAAACAACGTAGTTCTCGATGTTCCCGCTATGCGGGGATGCTATTTCCGCTTCCGCAAGCATTGCCCAGAAGATCCTTCTTGGTTTCAATTCCCAGCGGAGCGCTAGGTATGTGAAGGGTTTTGCCTTAACACTGTACCTGCGCTCGTCTTACGGTTACTTTACTCTCAAGGTATTCCTGGCGTCAATTCCCTGCGGGTGCTAGGTATGTGAAGGGTTTTGCCTTAACACTGTACCCGCATCCGTCTTACGGTTACTTGTTCACCAAGGTTCTTGGCTTCAATTCCCTGCAGGTGCTAGGTATGTGAAGGGTTTTGCCTTAACACTGTACCCGCATCCGGCTTACGGTTACTTGTTTGCCAAGGTTTATTTGGCTTCAATTCCCTGCGGGTGCAGGTATGTGAAGGGTTTTGCCTTTACACTGTACCCGCAGCCGGCTTACGGTTACTTGTTTGCCAAGGTTTATTTGGCTTCAATTCCCTGCGGGTGCTAGGTATGTGAAGGGTTTTGCCTTTACACTGTACCCGCATCCGTCTTACGGTTACTTGCTTGCCAAGGGGTAAGGGGTATTTTCCCGCTTACTTTTTTAATACTTTCGAATTTTGAATTTTGAAATTCGAAGAGTTGGTGAAAAGATAAACCTCTGAAACGTCGTGCGACGGTTTCTTCTGACTGTGTCAGGACGTGCAGGAAGTTATGGTGACGTGACAGAACATGGTCATTCCAGTCGCTTTTTCAGGCGCGTGGGAGCGATTTTTCGGGCGCGTGGCCGCGAAATTACTGGCACACGTCCTTTCAACAGCTGTTGCCAGCTTGCTTTTTGCCACGTGTCATAGTTTCATTGCACATTTGATTTCTCTCTCCTCCGCATTAAATTCACCGCATTAATTGCGATTACTATATAAAGGGGGAGAGGGTTATTTGCAATTCACACTTTCCACTTTCATCTCTTCTTCTCAAGTAATTTCCGGCAAATTTTTCTGTTCAGTAAAGCATTACCCTGAAATCTCTTTTCGTCTTTCTTCCACCATGTCTTCTCATGATGCTGATGACCAGAAGACTGCTGGCGAATGCCAGTGCTCTCTTCCTGTCGATCTGTACCAGTATATCATCAGGAAGTTCATGCTCGAGTCTCTCGAGCCTGAGTTTCCTGAACCCCACCATACTGTGTACGATGCCCCTAGTGGCAAGATCGGGGTTTATGCTGCATTCTTTGTCTACGGGAACCTTAGGTTTCCGTTGACAAAGTTTGTGTACCGTGTCCTAGAGAGGCACGGTGTGCACCTGACAGAGGTGCACCCCATGGCCATTGCCAAGGTCCGGCACTTTGAGTGGGTGTGCCGGATACTGGGCCTTGAGCCCCTCGTTGATCGCCTGATGACCTTCTATACATGGAGGTGCATCCAAGGGTGGTACACTCTTACAACCCGTATCAAGGGTTTAAAGATCTGTACCACCGAGCGGAGTCTTCGCTCATGGAGAAGAGAGTTCTTCTTCATATCCGCTCGCGCCATCCCCATCGCCATGAAGTTCAAGAATGGCCAGGCGCTTCCGAACCTTCCCGCCCTCAACTACGAGGAGGCGGAATGGTTCTCGAAGATTTCCCGGGTCCAGTCCCCGGTTTTCCGTTTTCCGGAGTCGGCGATGGTGATGTTGGGGATGAGCCGGGTGTGAAAGGCGGCGAATGCGGATAAGGTTCCGATCGTCCTTGAATATGGTTCGAACTCTGTCCCTTATGGTACGTCTTGTTTCATTTTGCTGACTTCGATTTTTACTAACTTTCTTGTTGATTTCAGAGGGGAACGATCTTCAGTCGCTCCTGAACCCGCGGGAGGAAGATGGTCCCGCGCGGATGGGTACTCGTGCTCTGGACGAGAACGAGTTGCCCATCTTAGAGCAGACCGCGGGTCGGTTCGTGGAGGTTTACCCGCCAGGCCAAGAGATCCTGAGCCACCGACGGCCAGGTAAGCCTATCTTCTACCCTGAACCTCTCAATGCTGTGCCTGCTGCTGGAGTTCATGACATTTCTTCTTCTGAGGAATCCGCAGAAGGTCCTCCACTGGTGCGGAAGAAAAAGGCTGCCGTCGGGAAGGGCAAGGAGAAGGTGGCCTCTACGGCCGACCCGGTAGTCCTATCTGACTCGGAGTCAGATAATGCAGAGGTGGCGGGGAAGCCCGGTGGTGAGGAGACCACCGCTCCGGAGGCTGCAGGTGTTACCTCCGGGGAGGCAGCGACGACGACGGTTACCGGTGTCAAGAGGCCGGCTCCATCGGGTTCGCCCCCGCTCGTCCGTGCGTTCAAGCTCAAGAAACCCCGTGAGTACCCCCATAATTCTTGTCTAGATTTGTTGTTTCAAATAAATTTTTCTAACACTTTTGCTTGTGCAGGTGTGGATGTTGACGCATTCCAGGGTGGAGTTGGAGCAAGTATTCCCCCGCCAATGACGGTAGGCTCGGTCAGCCTTCCCGAGGCGTCGACCCAGGCGTCTACGCCTGCTTCCGCTGGTTCCAGCCTTCCTGAGGCTGTTCCAGCTGAGAAGGTGTCTCCGCCGGCCGTGAGTGCAATTTTTACAGCATCTTTCACGGAGCCGGCGGTTACTGTTGCTGAGGAGGTGGCGCCAAACATGGCTACCACAGCGGCTGCCACTATACCTGCGCCACCGGCACCGACGGCCGGACCATCAGGTATGCGCCAGGCTTCCCGCCGATCTATGCCACCTTCCCGTCTGCCTGACCTGTTGGATGGATTTCCTTTAGGTTCAGGTGATGGGTTTGGCGGCTATCGGCCTGTTATTGACCCTACAGGTACGTAGGGTTCTTTTTCCCTTATATATTTTTATCATCTTTTCCTAACTGCCTTTGTTTCTTTTGCAGTGTCGGATTCCAATGAAGTGTATGTTCCAAGATGGAACATACGCCGAGGAACAACCCTTCGTACCCCTGTGGAGTGCGTGGACTGGGCTCGCCACGCTGCTCCTCATGGTGCGTTGGGGGAAGCCATGGCTAGCTACCAAGAGGGTAGGCTAACCAATGAGCTTCGGGTTCTCCAGGCCCGGACGCAGCCCCGCGTCGAGCTGCTTTGTCGTGAAAACGACAAGTTAAAAGCAGCTCGCGCCAAAGATGTATCTGAAGCGCGGGCTCTTCGGGAGGAGAACCGGCAGTTGGCCGCTGCCGCAGCCGAGAAGGAGAAGGCATTCAAGGCCCTCGAGGTTGAAGTCCAGGCGCGACTCGAGGCCCGCTCCAAGGCTGCCCAAGCTGTGAATGAACAGCTTCGGCTGGCCAAGGAGACTGCGCGAAACTCAACTGAGAGGGCTGCCAAGGCTGAAGCTGTTGTTGAGCCGCTTCGCGAAGAGAATGAGCAGCTTAAATGCAAATTAAAGGCTCTTCAGCATGCTCATGACGCCTTGGCAATGGAAGATGCCAAGAAGCTGCAGGAGATCCTTGACCAGAGGGGGGTGCTTGACCGCACTGAAAGGAAACTCAAAAGCGTCGAAGAGGCTGCCGCCAAGGAAGTTCAACTTGCCAACCTTGATAAAAACGGAGCCGAACGTGCTTACAAAGAAAGTCAAGCTACCCTCCAATGGCTGCTTCGAGAAGCGTTGCCTCAGGTATCTTTATCTTTTTCTTTACGCTTTCCGCTCGTAATTAGAAAATGTTCTAACTTGTATTCTTTTGTAGGTTGCGCGTCGGGTCCTTTCAGAGACCTCTTATGACGATGCGATGAGCGCAGCCCTCAACGCTTCTCATGAGGATGGGGAGAAGACTGGCTTCCTGCTTGGTCTAGGGTTTGCTGAGAGAGGCTTTCCGCCCTCCAACTTCCCTTTATTCAATGTTAATACTGAAGCTGCTTATGACCAAGCTGTGAACCAGTACGCTGCCTTCCCGCATCCAGTGGTGGAGAAGGTGAATGAGGCTGCTGCTGCTGATGATGGGCTAAACATCCTTAAGGCTTTCCTTGGGCAGCCACGCTCAGACGGTGCTGGTCCAAGCGGAGGTGGCCCTGAAGCCTGATCCTGAAGATCTCTTCCCACCGCTAGGATAGACTTAGCTTTGTATAGATTTCTTTTAGGCGGGTAGTTACCCGGCCACTGTTGTAATACATCATTGAAATATTAATCTTTTTGCGTATAAGACTGTTATTTCCTTCTTTGGGTTCCTTGCTTTATAAACTTATGACTTGCATACTTAGTTTAAATTAGCAATTTTCCAAGTGTTCAGAATAAGAACCTTTGAACGTGGTTGATAGTGGGTTAAAGTTTCGCTTCCTCCTTCGTGGTTGTGCGGGTAGAACCGTCACTTGCACTTGGTAGGATGGCTAAACTTTAACTTTTATCTAACCTGCGTGCTGGTTTTTCTTACTTTTTTAGGATAAGTTAACCTTTGAACGTGGTTGATAATAGGTGTGAAGTTTTGCTTCCTCTTTCGTGATTGTGCGGGTAGAACCGTCACTTGCACTTAGTAGGATGGCAGAACTTTACCCTTATCTGACCTGCGTGTAGGTTTTTCTCATCTTTTGAGGATAAGTTAACCTTTGAACGTGGTTGATAATAGGTGAAGTTTTGCTTCCTCTTTCGTGATTGTGCGGGTAGAACCGTCACTTGCACTTAGTAGGATGGCAGAACTTTACCCTTATCTGACCTGCGTGTAGGTTTTTCTCATCTTTTTAAGAATTTTGTTTTGAACCGTTCGACGCGCGGTTGTCGATAGGTTAGTGTTCATTTTCCTTTCATGATTCATGCGGATAGACCGGCACTTTCATTTAATGGGATGAACTCTTTCAACTGACCTGCGTGAAGGTTTGCCACGTTATTGGGTTCGTGCGGGTAAGACCGCCTTCCCACGCAACGACTTCACGTAATGTGAATGTCGTCACCAGTGTTGGATAGTTTTAACCGTTCGACGCGCGGTTGTTGACAGGTTATTATTCAGTTTCCTTATTGATTCATGCGGATAGACCGGCACTTTCATTTTTGGGTGCTGAACTTTTTCCCCTTCAACTGACCTGCGTGAAGGTTTGTTACGTTATTGGGTTCGTGCGGGTAGGACCGCCTTCCCATGCAATGATTTCACGTAATTATGCGGTGAAAACCGGCATATTAGTGTCCAGAAAAGTATAAATGTAAAATCATCAGCTTCGATGTTCTAGAGAGAATCATTTCCATTAGAAGTGGCTCTTGGCCTTTTCTTTACAAATTGGAATTGATTTACATGCAAACTGTGTAAATGAGCTCCCTTCCATGTTGTTGGGATGGGAGCGCCATCGAGCCGACACGCACCTGTTTCGGGATCTCGTTCTTTACGCAGCATGTAGTCTCTATTGAAGCTGATTTTTTATTCGTGTTTACCCCAGCCGTGGTTCCACACGCACCTGCCTGCCTGCTTAGCTTTTATTTCGCCACGAGGTGCGCGAGCGTCCCATCTCTGACGAATGTTTCGACCATGTCTTTTACGTCTATGCATTCTTCAGTGTTGTGGCCTTTTGTTCTGTGATAGTCACAGTACTTGCTCCGATCAGCATCGTGACGATGTCGGATTTCTGGAGGCTTTGGCCATGGGAGCTCTTCAGTAGCAAATATGTCAGTGACGCTTTTGGTAAGTGGCGTCCATCTGGGGTTCCGGTGCGGCTTTACATTATCCCTTTCACCCAATCGGTGCTGTAAGCCGGATGAGGTGTCAAAGTTTACCCTTGACTGCCAAATGCCTTGCTTCCGTTTTTTGTTCAATCGGGCGGTGAGGACGTTGTCCTCTCTCGTCCTCTGGGTGTAAAGGTTTGTGTTCTGCGGAAGGTCTCTACCCAGTTGCTTCTCCGTTTCCGCATAGCGTTTGGCTGCTGTCATGATGCCATCCCATGTGGATGGCATTCCATCTTTACCCGTTAGGGTCCGGATAAGCTCTGGGTCCTGCGCGCCCTGGATGAAGGCTGCGCGAACAAGATCCTCGCTGATATTGCCCAAACTTAACTTCTTTGAGTTGAAGCGAGTGATGAAGTTTGGCAGAGATTCATCTTCTTCCCGTGTGCATTTGAGGATTGTCCATTGCTCCTCGGTATACTTTCGCTGCTGGCTGAAGTGCTGGCTAAACTTCTGCTGGAAGTCTGCCCAGTCGTAAATGTGGTTAACCGGTAAACGATCAAACCAAGCCCTAGCAGCCCCCACCAGCGTCATTTGGAACATGTAACACCACGTGGGTTCCGTCCAATTGCTAACGGTTGCCCCCGCTATGAACCTGTTCAAATGATCGTCTGGATCAGATAGGCCGTCATATGTGCCTATGTTAGGCATTTGTTTAGCACTCTTCGGGGCAATTGCTTCAGCAATGTCCCTTGCAAATTTGGACGTTCCTGCATTTGTAACGTTTGGTCTGAACGTTTTAGAGAAGTCTCGTGGATTTCCATCTATGCTTTTTGGTTTGAAGGCTTGTCCAAAATGCCTTTTCGGTTGGGTTTTCGTTTCTTTACGCTTCCCTTTTGCCTTATGACGAGGGTTCGCGTCGGAGTCGGATTCCTCCGAGTCATCCTCCCAGTATTCGAATTCGTCGGCCTGTTGCACGGAACGCAAGCGTTCGTTCAACTCAGCCTGGAATTCCTTTTGTCGTGCCTCCGCCCATGCCTTGACTTCGTCGAGAGTCTGGCGGGGGAGTCTTCGTTTTTCAAACTGGGTATCGGTGGATCCCAGTAGGCGGTCATTTACTGCACTTGCCCCTGCTTTAGTAAGTGGGGTAGTGTTCGTAAAATTTACTTCACTTGCTCCGGCTTCGGTAGCCGGAGTAGTGTTTGTAAAAACTGTGTTGCCGGTATTCCCCCCAATAGCTGGGGTTGTGGTTACCGGAATTTCTCTAACCATCTTTTGTATAAAGTTTTGAAAAAACTGGAGAAAATTGTAGTTCTAGCTTTATGCACGGATGGCGCCAATGAAGAAACACTAACCTGACCCCGGGCAGGTTACTGGTAACCTGGGGGTTGGAGAGATGTTTCCCACGAGGGGTTAGACCCTTGGAAGATGGTTCTTCTGATAACCTGCAAAACAGACACCGTGAGCTCGTCACTGAGAAGGGGGGGGGGTTCCTCCTTGTGACCACCCTCCGGCGTGAGAATCAGACTAGATTGCTCTTTAAATATAAAAGTATATTAAGAGATTGCTAGAGCAGATATCAGGTATATTATGATGATAATATGATAAGATATGATAAGATGAGATGATCATACCATTTGTGGTATTTATAGCCGAAGGTAGGTTTCCAAGGGGTTTAGCCGGCCCAACACGCTACCAACTGTAACCTATGCACGTGCCCTGCCTGTGAGTGGTGGATAGGTAGCGGCTGACACAGAGCAGGCGTGTCGTGCACTCTTCCTCTTCTGCCAACTACAGGCTAGGCACGTGGTATGGCAGGAGTTGGTGGGTAGGCGGCGGCTATTGGTCACAGTGCTGTGGCGTGCTGTCTGCCATGCTGCTGTCAGTGAGCTGTCGCATCTCTGATCAGATCTTTTGCCCATACCTCGTCAGGTACAGTAAAAGATCCTTCAGTATACGGACTGGCTTATTTGGGCGGGAGTATTCCCCCTCCCGCCTCTGTGCGGGATTGCTCCCGGCTTGGCTCATTCCTTCAGGTGACACTGAACGATTGAGAGCTAAGTGCCTTGTGCGTGTAGCCATGCTGCGCGGGTGGCCTTCCCTAATGGCTTGTATCCGAGGCTGCGGGGACAGGCGGAGTCCTTCACCATTGGGAGGCATTTCCTGCGGGACCAGCTTGCGTACTGCGCGTAAGGACGTCACGTCTCTGAGCATGGTTGGTCCTGCGGATCCAGTTGGTCTCTGCGCAGACGTCCCTGTTTAAGGTGAGTCTTGCGGGTCTAACTGGGCTCTGCTGGGACCTACCTCTTCAGTAACCTTTAGTTTGAATTAAAATATCTAACATTCTATTATTTTATTATTAAAATGGATATTCGTTTAGTCATTTCTTAAAAAAAAAAACTGATGTGCTTTCGCTTTTCACAACAGGTTCTAGTGTTCTACTTCCTTCTTTAAATGTTTCTTTCTTTTAAATTATGTTTGATGTTTATTATGTTAACCATTTTTATAACCTATTTGACTTTACAAAATGCAATTTTAAATTTACTTTTAACATGTAACGTATATATCAATATACTATATATACAAGAATTGGTTATTTGTTTTGTGTTTTGTGTTTTTTTTAATTTATGGTCTTTGATAGGTAAAATAGTTTGGTCGTTTTATGTGTAAGAACTTAATATTTATTTTTAAGATTTTCGGTCCCCCAATATAAATGTTCAAGTTCCGCAACTGCAAATGACTATATTTGCCTATGCTTTCACCCAATTAGTTCTACAATTTATGATCCAACTTCAACCGTAATCACAATTTGTTCTAGAAATACAAGCACGGAATTAATTCAAAGTGGAAGGACATGTAATTGAAGATCACCAAGTTCAACAGTATATACAACAAAAATTAGTCAAAACCATAGAGGTCAATCGGAATACAATACTCCATTTAACACACGTTGAGTATTGATCAGAAAGGTCTTATCCTACCCTTTCTAAGTTGCAGGTCCGATAGTACTTGCCATTTTGGTGAAAGTGTCTTATCTCTTTTTGCACCGTGTTCATGTGACTTCCTCATATTCCCTTTACAGATAAAGCTGATCAATTGTACTGTTCACATCACATCTTAGGATGATGAAGCGATCGAGCACAGAAGCGATTGAGGCCTAAATATGCTTCAGACTTAGGCTGAGGGGTGCGGAGCGCGAGAAGGGGCGCGAAAGCCCTTCCGCTCGCGCCCCGGGGCGCGAGCACCACACCACCGAGGCGCGAGAGGGGCGCGAGCGCGGAAAAAGAGGCAGGCGCGGATGGGCTAGCGGCGTGAAGGGTTCTTGGGTTGCGTGAATAGAGCCGTTGGGCTCGTTTTTTATTAAAAAAAAAATTTTTTTTTTCTCTATATAACCTATATCAAACACAAACCAACAACAATATAACATACAATTTTTTCTCTCTATTAAACCTATATCAAACCCAAACCAACACCAATATCACATACCAATATCACATACCACACCCAAAACCCAAAATCGCCCCATCTTCCAAACCTTTTTTTAAAAACATGGCTGGAAATTGGTACCAAACCTAGATTCAGATTACAGTTACGACGATTTATGGTCGGCACCGGACCAAGCGATGTTTTATTCGGGGTCGCAACAATCATCCGGCTTTCAACCATCCAACATACAACCGTCTCCTAACTTTGTAGTTCCGGAGACACAAGAACCAGAAGGTGAAGCTGCGGGACAAAGAAGACGCGTCCACCGGAAAAAACAAGTTGCAACGGACGGGTCGGGTTCGGCTTCGACTGGAAGGACGAAACGGAAAACCACTCCGTGGTCATCATATGAGAAGGAAGCCCTGTGTCGGGCTTGGATAGTCATTTCTGAGGATCGGCGTTGCGGTAATTGTTTTAACGTTTTTAAAAATTATTTTTAATAAAAAAGTTAAATAAAAAAGTTAAATGACTTACAAATTTATTTATGCATTTTGCAGCGGACTACCAAAAGAGCAAGGTCTTTTGGACAAAGGTTAGGGAGACGTTCTATTCGCTCGTTGGGAGTACAGAGCGGAACGCCGATATGATTTCGGGTCGGTGGACCGAAATCAGAAAATTTGTCGGCTTGTCTACTAATCTGTTCAACAGGAACGCCGGTCGTATGAGACCAAGTGGCAGTGACGATTTGGCGGTTTATAATTTCACTGTCGAAGAGTGGAAGCAGGAGTGCCTGCGGAGGTATGGGACGGTGAAGACGTGGGACGGTGTAAAGGTGTGGGAGAGGTTGAGAAGGTGTTCTAAGTGGGTTGAGCTGGTGGCGCCGGACCTTGATGCGGAAGTAGGGCCGAAACGGACTAAAACTAGTTCGTCTGGAGCGTATAGCACTTCCGCCGGGTCGGATTGCCGGGTTGGATTCGACCTAAACGTTGCGGGGGAGGAAACGTCTTCACCGCCGAGGAGGCGGCCATTGGGAAGGGACGCCAGGGGCAAAAAACCGGCTGAGGGGGAAGCCGTAAACATCAACGATCTTGTTGAATCCCTCAATAAATTCAACAAAACCATGGAGGTGGTCTCTAATGACAAAAAGGAAAAAAAAAGAATGAGAGATTTGGAATTCCTTACAAGAGACTTCAGTAACCTAAATCCGGTCGACCAAATGCTGATGGAAAAACAAAAGGAACGTATCCGGAAGAGGTTGATCGAAGAAGACCAAGCCGAAGAATAAGAATAATGTTTTTTTTTAGTACTTTAATTTTTTTTTTAGATATTAATGTGTTTTTTTTAATTAATGTGTGTTTTTTTAAATAATTTATGAGTTTTTTTAATAATACGTTTTTTTAATACATTTATAAAAAAATAAAAAAAAATACCGCTCGCGCCCCCTCTCGCGCCCCTCCACACCATGTCCCGGGGCACGAGCACCACAACCAACACCCATCTTATCAAGTTTCTCTCTCTGCCACACGTCACAATATTATTGGCTGGCGCCCCCACTCGCGCCCCCTCTCGCGCCCCCCACACCCCTCAGCCTTAGAGATTAGGCTAGTCCGACATCATTATATATATTGATTACTTTTTTCTTTCACACAAAGTCAACCCCCCCCCCACCCCCCAAGAGGAGCTTTTTTTTTCCGCAACTCTATATGAATATTTAGTTAATTTGGTTGTGTTAGTATTATTTTTATTATTATTATTACTTTAATTATTTTTGTTATTAATTAGTATGTTGTTGGGTTATATATCTATATCTATAATATATATAAACGAAACTTCTAAAATCCTACATGTCGCGATGTGGTCGCGCCCCCCTTTTATGGAAGTCACCAGATTGCTTGATTTTTAAATAGAGGCGCCTCATTGATTTAACCCAAATTCATGGGTATGAGTCTTACCAAAACCAAATAGCTCTTAATCGGGTTATAACATCTCATTAAATTAAAAATTAATCTTACCAATTATTTGATACGAAAATCCTATAAAATAGGGATATACTAAAAATTAATATATGATTTTTTTAAAAAGATATTATTTATAATTAAGAACAATTTTATACTAAAAAATAGCGGGTCTCGGGTCTCACCAAACCTAGATAACTTTTAAACCGGGTTATAACATCTCATTTATTCGTGAAACTCTTTTATAATCAAACCCTAAGTATATTATTAAATTCCTTACAATAAATCAAAATTGGAATTCAAAAAAATATATAAATATTATAAACTATACGGGAGATAAATTAAATTAAAAATTAATCTTAACAAATATTTGATATGAAAATCATATAAAATAGTGATATACTAAAAATTAATATCCGATTTTAAAAAAATATTATTTATAATTAAAAAACAATTTTATAGTAAAAGAAATTAAGCGGGTCATGGTCGCCAAATCTAGATAACTTTTAAACGGGTTATAACATATCATGCCCTTTAATCATCAAACCCTAAATATATTATTAACTTTCTTACGATAAATAAAATTAAAATTCAAAAAATAAATATTAAGATAGAAAAATGTAAAACAACCTCCGTAATACGGGGGATAAAACCTAGTTTATTTATATTCTAATATAGAGTTTGGTGAAGAAACGTGGATCTACTCGCTGGTAGCAGATCTACTTTCCTCGGGTTTTGATTGTACTATTTCACCGATGGTTCTTCTGGATCCGTATTCTTCCACCTACAAAATGAACAAACGCCGTTAACTTACCCCTCAGAAAGGGACAGAAGGGTCCTCTTTGGGGTAACCCTCCGGCGTGAGAATAAGTATATGGTGGAGAAGGTAATAATGTGTCTAAGGGAATCTCAAGAGTATTGCTTAATAGCTGAATACTCTTTGATTGTGAGACTGTGTGTTTGTATGTAACTGACTGTGAGTGAATGTAATTCAATATGATTGAATGTGATATCACTGCCTGTAACTGTCAATGATTGAGTATGAATGTGTCCATCAAAGTGGAGTTGATGCTGTATTTATAGTGCTAGGGTTTCCACTAATTGAGCTGAGATCAGATTAGGGTTTTGTTGGCCTCCTCCAATCGATTTGCGCCACGTGTCCTCGGAGACACCCGGTGCTTTTTCATTGGTTATAATCACGTGGTAACCCATGAGTCATGCTGAGCTGTCCACCTTTCATTTAGCAGCTGTCAACATCAGCATATCCTTATTCCTTAAAAAGATACCTTCTGGAAGGTTGTCTGACGTGTACAATCAAGGTTGCCCTAATCCTGATTTGGATAAGGACGAGGTTGATTATGTGCACGTGTGATATGCGCCCATCCTGAGGATGCGCGAGGTCTTCTCTTTATTCTCACGCGCAGATATTTCATGCGCAGATGTGATATGCACGAGCATGTGATATGCGCCGCGCGCTGATGCGCTGCGCGCATATGTGATGCGCGAGCATATGTGTGCCTGGGCAGATGTGATATGCACGAGCATGTGATATGCGCCGCGCGCATATGTGATGCGCGAGCATATGTGTGCCTGGGCATATGATGCCTGAGCATGTTTTGTATGCGCCATGCGCATAGGTTTTGGCTTTGTGCCTTCATAATGTCTTTATCTTGTGGGTTGACCCGCCTTGCTCGGTGTTGAGGCGGGTACATACCTCTTCAAGCCCCCCCAGTCTAATGTGTGTCTTATCTCGCGCGAGCGCGGTAAGAGAGATATTAGACTTACTGATTTGGCCTGTTAAAGGGGTTTTGTCGTTTTCTTGGTTGTTTTCATCGTTGCGCGAAGTTCTATCCATTTGGTTGAAAACGAATCGTCTGTGTACGTGACGGTTGCTGACGTGGGTCAGTGATGGAGACGTGTCAGACATTTCGTGTGCTCGAGGTGCAACAGTTGCCTTTCGTGTCCCCTCACATGCTGCCAGGGACACGTGTCGCGCTCGCGTTGGTCCGTTCCTGCGAGTGGAGGCACGTGAACTCTGGCAGCAGCCGTATAGTTTCCTTTCATGTCTCCTCACACAGTGTCAGGGACACGTGTGACGCTCGCATTGGCCAAGACCTGCGAGTGGGGGCGCGTGAAGTCCGTTCAGCATCAAAATTTCTCTTTCCTGGGCCTATAAAAGCCAGCCCTTAGAGTTTTTATCCTTCACCTTCTTGCTTATTCTTCTAAGCTTTTCTTTCTTTGTCTTCTGATTATCCTTTTTTCTGCTTCCCAAAAATCTGTTCTTCAGAAGTTTCCGTTTGATTTTCAGTTGTATGTCTGATTGTTCGGACTCCTCAAACCCGTCGATCACCTCAATCGTTTCTCGAAAACGCCGCGTGAAATCCGTAGTGATGTCGACGTTGAAGAAGAAAGGCAAGGGGAAGAAGGTTGCTGA
The DNA here is from genome assembly GCF_021521415.1 of Bidens hawaiensis. Lineage (NCBI taxonomy): Eukaryota > Viridiplantae > Streptophyta > Magnoliopsida > Asterales > Asteraceae > Bidens > Bidens hawaiensis. Next base: position 89,898 of record NW_027494913.1, read on the forward strand.
GGGCTCATCGGAGGAGGTAAGGAGGACCAAGGTGGTGAGGAGGTGGAATGAAATCCCCTGCAAATTGAGGCAGGCTGATCTTGACAGCCTTATCGCCTCTCAGGGCTTTCCCACCCTGTTTGGCTGCATGTTGCCTGGGGACGGGCAAACGGCGGCGGACCCGCCTGCCGGCTATATATCCCTATATAGCCATTTTTTCACCCACTGCAACCTTCGTCTCCCGATAACAAGGTTTGTGGGTGCACTGCTGAAGTTCTATGGGATTCATATATCCCAAGTCCATCCGTTTGGACTCGTGCGCGTGACTCACTTTGAGTTCATGTGCAAATCCCAGCGCGAGGAGCCCACTCCTCGGCGCTTTCAGTATTTTTACAAGCCCAAGATCCAAGACAATTGGTTCTCTTTTATTCCTCGCAGTCAGAAGGTGAAGTGCTCCACTGTTTCATTCAAGAGCCTTCATGACTGGTCTGAGAGGTTCTTTTACATAAGGGCTGGTGTGATCCCCATCCGTATGACCATGCGCTCTACCTCTTCTGCGCCTGCGGATGAGGGTGTCCTCAAGAACCCAACTGGCGCCTGGGTTAATAAGCTGACCACTGAACCATCCCCCGCCAAGAGCATTCGCGAGGAGGCGCTGGTGGGGGTCGGCATGAGTAAGCTGTGGGCTGACAGCGCGCTTGAGCCCGTAATCCAAGTCGACGGGTTATGTAAGTTTATTTCATTGCTTTATTTATTTTTCTGCGCGAACATAATTGTTTTGCTGATATCACTTGACTTGTTTTTGCGCAGTCACCAAGGATTATATCCACGCCGCCTATGATGATCAAGTGGAGGGTGGCTCCGTCGCGCTTGGCGCTGGGGAGGTTGGTTTCCCAGATCGCTTCGATGACATGTTCATCCCAGTGGATCTGGAATTTGACTTTGATAGCGACGCGCCTGGTAAGCCTTCGCACTTATGCTTATTCCTTTAGAATACCAAAGTTTATTAACAATTATGTTTCTTGTTTTTGCAGATGCGCTCGAAAACTATGAGCTGGAGCTCGCGGAAGAGGAGGAGGAGGAAGAGGAGGCGCCCCTACTAAAACGCAAAGCTAAGGGGAAATCTGGCGCAGGGGCCAGTAAGAAACAGAAGAAAGATGACACCCCTGTCGCTCATCCCCATGCTCAAACGAAGGGACCTAAGGAAACCCAGGTGTTTACCACCAAGGTTTCTTTAGCTTCCCTGCCTGTGAGAGTGGGCAGACCTCCTGTCCACTTGAGGTATGGTGGCGTCACCTCCTCCGTTCGCGCGGCTGAAGAGAGAAGCAGTGCCGCGCCTGCAACAGGTATACTTTGCTTGTCTTCATCTGATTGAATTGTTATTAAACCTTTGCACCTTTGAATGTTTGCAGGACCGGCGACGGTAGCAGATCAGCCGCAGGCGCCACAAGGTGCTACGGCTGCGCCGTGGGCTGCTTCGAAGTCCCCTGTTCTACCCTCTGAAAAGGGTAGAATGAACTTTATGGCGATGTTCGCCGCGCGAACAGAATTGCGCCAAGGTATGTTTTGCACATTTGTCTTCTGAATTTTTTCTTTTGGATTCAGTCATAAACCATTTTTCCTTGCTGATTTGTTCGTAGGAGTTGTAGCTGGCGCACAAGTTGCTGGTGACACTCCTGGCGCCGTTGCCGGCGCCGCTGGTTCTGCTCCTGCTCCTGCTAGTGCTGAGTCTCCTCTTATTGGGATTACCAAGGAGCAGGAAACCGTATTGCGCGCCGAACTGGCAGCGTCGAGACCTCCCTCGCCTCCTCCTACACGCAGCCCTCCCCGCGAGACTGGTTTGGAGCCCTCCAGGTCGCAGGAGAAGAGGCCTATTGAAGAAGATGAGGAAGATGAGGGGGCTCAAGCTGAAGACTCCTTGGGAGACCGCGCCAGCCCTGCGATGCCACAAGAGTTCGCAGCGCAGACTTCTGGTGGGGCTGGCGCTGACTTTTCTGCTTCATCCCCGCAGGTATGTTTTAATTTTTTGCTCCGCTGCGCGTACCTCCATATAAGTATGTTTTATGACTTAGAACATTTCTTGTGTTTTGCAGGAAGGTGACCACGTTTACCGCCCGAGATGGAATATTAATGAAGACAGTTCCTTCCAATCCATGGGCGTATGCGAGGACTTCTGGGCTCATGCCGTGCCTCCTACTGAAAGGAGGTATAAGGAGGAGCGCACCCGCGCGGACTTGCTGAATGACCATATTTTCGCTGGGTCAGCTTTCTTTGCTGCCTCCCAGGAGCTTTGTCGTGATTATATTAAAGTACGCGATGCTCTTGTGGAAGCCCAGCGAGAGGCTAAGGTGGCCGCCTGGAACTTTTCTGATGCTCACGCACGAGCTGAGAAACTCCAGGCGGAGCTCGGCGAAAACCGAGCAAGTGCCAACACCGCCTTTATCAAGCGCGGGCATGAGCTCCAAGCTGCGTGGGAGAAGCAGCAGGTGGCGGAGGCCGAAGTTGCCAAGTACGCGCGGAGAGTGCGTGTCTTGGAACAGCAGGCGGAGGCGCGTGACCAAGCTATCGTCCAGAGTATCACTGAGAAATCATCACTGGAAAGCGAGGTTGCGCGCCTGAAGAAGGAGTTGGCGGCCGCGCAGGCCGATAGAGATGAGGCCTTGGCAACGGCAGCGTCCAGCCAGGAAGCACTTGATGCTGCGCAGGCGGAGAAAGAAAAAATTTTGGCGGCAACAGCGTCTGATAAAGAGGAGCTAAAAAAGACCAAGGAAACTGTTGAGTTATTAAACTCCCAGGTTCCTGCCCTCGAGACGTCTGTTGCTGGCCTCGCGCAGGATCGCCAATGGCTGGTGTCACAGGGCATGACTCGTTGCGCTTTGGCGATGAAATATTCCGCCGAGTTTCAGGCCCTTGTGATGGACTGCAATGCTGCCGCGCGCTTGGTGGGTCGAGCTGAAGGGTTTACGGATGGGTATGAATACGGCATGTTGAAGAAGAACCCATCCGAGTACCCTTACAAGAGCGACGCGGCCTGCGCGGACATGGCCGCGGTGGGGGAGAAGTATATGAATACTCCCATCCCCATCCTTATGCAGGTACCTTGACCTTAATGAGTTTTACTTGACTAATTTTCCAAGTGTTTTGTACTCAATATTTTCCTAATGATTTGCAGATAGCTGCGCTTGCTGACCAGCCCGACCTCGGCGCGCTAAAGAAGTTGCTCGATGAATGCGAGAGGGCTGGTAGCGATGATGGTGGCGCGGGGGATGTTGACCCTGCCAGCGGCTCTGGCGCTGCGAAAGAATCTGCTCCTGACACCGTCGTGATAGAAGACTCCAATGAGGAGGAAGAACTTGACTATGGTCAGTTCGGAGATGAGGAGCAGGCCGCGCCAGATGCTGAGGGAGATGATGAGGGTGATGAAGCGGCTGACGTCGACGTGGAGACTTGAGAAGCCCTTCATCAAATTTTATTTTTTTATTTTTTTTTTTGTACTTGTAATTTGTAACTCATCATACTTGTAAATTTCAATTGTATGGAATGAAACTTGTTTTCCCTTTTTTCACATCTTGCGCATTTCCATTCATCTCTTCATGTTTGCTTGTATAGATATAAGATATGCTTGCACGTTAAAATAAGAATAAGGTTGTAAGGAAATTATTCGCTTAACCATAGTCCTATTTTGTAAGTGGTTTCGCAGTATCTTGTTTATGCTGACATGCGCGTTGACTTTTTACAATTCCTTTTTTGCGCGTCGTTGTCGCGCGTTTTTTATATGGAAGTATGAGTTTTAGCCATTACATGTCAGCATGTGTTACTCAGATATCCACTATGATTCCGCGCGCGACCTCGACCTGAGACCTTAACAACTATGATTTGGCATGTACTTTGCCTTAGTTGTGTTTAGGGATTTTTATGATCAGGCTGCGCGGGATGTAAGATGGATGTTTGTGAATGTTTTGAGCTAAGGCTCTTTGTTTGGGGCTAAGGCCCTGACGTTTTTAGAGTTAAAACTCATTAATGTGTTTGAGCTAAGGCTCGTAGGTTTGGGCTAAGGCCCTGACGTTTTAGAGTTAAGACTCGTTAACGCGTTTGAGCTAAGGCTCGCGCATGTATGTTTTACTTCGTTTTATTTTGTTTTGAAGTCAATATAGTGTTGTCATATTGCTCCAAATTAATAAAGGAAGTGTGAAACATGTATGCAAAGGTAATAGAACAAATATTGAAAGATAGCGCGAATCATCATTCATGATGGCTTAAAAGCCTCGATTACATATTTGAACTTTTACATGAAGCATTTTCTAAGCTGTGCCGCGTTCCACGCGCGCGGTATCTTTTTTCCATTCAAATCTTTTAAAGTGTACGCGCCTTTCCCCAAATCTTCTGAAATTTGATAAGGTCCCTCCCAATTGGGGGACATTTTTCCTGGGGGTATCGCGCGGCTAGCTTCATTATTTCGAAGGACAAAATCATTTTTCTTGAAGTGGCATTCTTTAACGCGCTGATTATAATATTTTTCCAGCTTTTTCTTGTATTTGGCTTCATTGATGATAGCCGCTTCTCTGCGTCCTTCAAGCAAGTTGAGGTCCAATCTTCTTTCGCGCTCGTTATCAGTCTTGCTCATCATGAGTACCCTATGGGATGGGCATCCAATTTCTGCTGGGATCATAGCCTCTGTCCCATAGGTTAAGCTGAACGGGGATTCGCCATTGCTAGTTTTGCTTAATGTCCTGTGCGCCCACAGGACATTAGGTAACTCTTCGACCCAAGAATGGGATTCTCCCTCCAACCTTTTCTTCAGCCCATTTAACAAACTTTGATTCGCGCGCTCCACTTGGCCATTCCCTTGAGGGTGGTAGACCGAAGTGAAGATTTGGTTGATGTGCAATTCTTTGAGCCAGCTGGATATCTTCCTGTCAGTGAATTGTTTGCCATTGTCGCTCACAATTTCCATAGGAAGGCCAAAACGGCAAATGATGTGGCTCCAGATAAATTGTTTCATCGCCTCAGCTGTGATTTTTGCTAGTGGCTTGGCTTCAACCCATTTTGTGAAATAGTCTACTGCCACTACCAAAAATTTCACTCGCCCCTGCGCTTGCGGCAGGGGCCCCACAATATCAATGGCCCATTTGTGGAAAGGCCATGCGGAGGTCACTGGAATCAAGTTGTTCTTTGGCCGCATGGTGTTTGGCGCGTGGCTCTGACATGCCTTGCATTTTTGGATTTCTTTTAGCGCATCCAAGTACATGTCTGGCCAATAGTAGCCTGCGCTCATTGCCTTGGCAACCACCATGCGTGGGCCAGCGTGTATTCCGCAGATTCCTTCGTGAATCTCCTTAATCACATAGCTTGCTTCTTCAGCATCCAGGCATTTCATGAGCGGTCCAAGATAAGAGCGTCGATATAATGTACCCTCAAGTAGTTCATAGTTCTGCGCCTTGTGTCTTATCTTCCTCGCCTGTGCGCGATCGTCCGGTAACTTCCCCTCCTTCAGGAATTCCATTATTGGAGTTATCCAGGATGAAGGGGTTGTATGAATTACAAGGACCGATTGCGTTTGCACTGACGGGCTGCTCATTACTTCCACCCTGACATCTTTGCCAAAGTGATCAAAATTAGTTGATGCCATTTTACTCAACGCGTCAGCGGACTTGTTTTCGCTGCGCGAGATGTATATGATTCTGAAGAAGTCAAACTGCTCAACGAGCTTTTTTGCCTGCTCTAGATATAGAGGCATTGTGTTCTCCTTGGCGTCATATAGGCCGTTGACCTGAGCAGCTACCAAGTAAGAATCAACATGGGCCTCTAGCCTTTTAACCCCAAACTTGCGCGCAATGCGCAGACCAGCCAGCAGGGCTTCATACTCAGCCTCATTGTTGGTACTCTTGAAGTCCAACCTAATAGCATAAGTATATTCATGATTATCAGGGTCCACCAATTTGAGGCCTGCGCCGGACCCTTCGTTGTTGGAGGCCCCATCAGTGAATAGCCTCCAAACATCTTCTTCATCATTTGCTCGCAGAGGGTCTACCTCGCGCTGAGCTTCTTCGATCTTTCCCTCTGGGATTTCCGTGATGAAATCCGCTAAAACTTGACCCTTTATTGCTGGACGTGGCTTATAAGTGATCGTGTGTTCACCCAATTCCAGCGCCCACTTTGTCAGCCTTCCAGAGAGCGCGGGGCGTCGCAAGACTTGCTGGATGTTATAACCTGTCAGAACTTCAATCGGATGACCATTGAAGTATCTGTGAAGCTTGCGCGACGCGTGTGTTAGTGACAAAACTAACTTTTCCATGATGGAATAGCGCGTCTCAGGGTCTGTCAGCACTCGACTCACATAGTATATTGGCGTTTGGATCCCCTTGCGATCCACCAATAATACTGCGCCGATGGCGCGGTCTCCAGCTGACAAGTACAATGTAAGGGTTTCGCCAGGAAGTGGAGCTGTGAGCGCGGGCAGCTTTATGAGACATTCTTTTATCTCACTGAAAGCTTGCTCAGCCTCAGGCGTCCCCTTGAATTGGCTCTTCTTCAAGCAGTTCCTCAAAGTGTTAACGAATGGAGTAGATTTGCTGGCGTGGTTCGCTAGGAACCTGTTGATTGACACCAATCTACCATTCAGCTTCTGAACCTCTTTCATGGTGGATGGTGAAGGCATGTCAAGGATGGCTTCCACCTTTTCAGGGTTCACCTTGAAACCATCCTTAGTGACCATTACACCAAGAAATTTCCCCTCTTCCGCGCCGAAAGTACATTTGCTCGGGTTGAGCTTCATGTTAACTTCCGTTAGGCGCTGAAGAGTTTCCTCGATGTCTTTGAGCATTTGTCTCTCCTCCCTGCTCTTGATCACCAAATCATCAACGTAGACTTCTAGATTTCTTCCGATTTGTTCACTGAAAACCGAATCCATAAGTCTCTGATAGGTGGCGCCCGCATTTTTTAGACCAAAGGGCATTTTTGTGTAACAAAAAACACCCTTGTCGGTCCTGAAGGCCGTCTTGTCTTCGTCTTGTGGTGCCATTTGAATCTGGTGATAGCCTTTGTAGGCATCCAGGAAACATTTGAACTTGAATGGCGCCACGGAGTCCACCTTTGCGTCGATGTTTGGGAGGGGGTAACAGTCTTTCGGACATGCTTTGTTGAGGTCCTTGAAGTCAATACACATCCTCCATGACCCGTTGCTTTTCTTTACCATCACAGGATTGGCTACCCACGTCTGGTATCGGATCGGGCGGATGATGTTTGAGCGCAACAGGTCCTCCACTTGCTCATTCATGGCCTTCGCCTTTTCATCCCCCATGATTCTCTTTTTCTGAGCAATTGGCTCCACCGACTTGAACGTGTTAAGAGAATGCTGCGCCAGGTCTCGCGGGACCCCCGTCATATCGGAGTGTTGCCACGCGAAAACCGACGTGTATTTTGTGAGCAACCTTTTCATTCTCAATCTCGTTTCGTCTGAAATGGTAGCGCCAATTGTGACCGTTTGCTCTGGGAATTTTGGGTTTAAAATCCACTTCTCTGGCGCATTGTCCGCCATTGGAAGTTTCATTCTCCCTTCCCGCGGCGTACTTGTCACTGCGCACAAATGATCGCGGTAAACAAATGTTACGCCTGTTGGTGTAGGGAACCCCAATGCGCCGTGCGCTGGCGACGGTACAGCATTAAATTGGGCAATCGTTCCCCTACCCAGGATCATATTGTGGCATGACGTGGTGGGCAAGACCAAGAAGTTGACAACTTCGGCTCGCTTGTGCTCATCATCCCCCATAGTTAGTTCAAACTGAATTTGGCCTAGGGGATGGATGATTTCATTTGAAACACCACAGATTGGTGCGTTCACAATTTCGAGCCACGCTTGGTCTGCCGGGTCTAACTTTCTGAAACATTGCTCATACATAATGTCAGATTCGCTTCCAGTGTCCACCAGGACCTTTGACACTTCGTAATGAGCAATGTGTGTGGTGATGACGAGAGGACTGCTTATTGAAGGGCCTCCCCTGATTCTTGGGAAGATGACTTGCTGCTCGCGCCAATCTCCGTGGATTTGCGCGCTTCTCTTTTTTGACGTCTGCCCTTGTCGTCCCCCCTCAGCCACACAGATTCTTTTGTATTTCTTGCTGGCAGAGGCTCCTTCCGGTTGCTCATCTTCTATTCTTTGGTTTTTCACCAAGTGAGCCAGCCTGCCTGATTTTACATCCTTCTCGATCGCATCCTTTAAATGATGGCATGCGTCGGTGTTGTGGCCCGGGGACCTGTGAAATTCACAATATTTGCCACTGTTTTGCGGTCCCTTGTAGTGTAGTTGCTTGGGGGGCTTGAATTGAACATTCTCAGTACTTAACACCTGTGAAGGTGTTTTAGTGAGGGGTGTCCATATTCTTGGCAGAGGTCTGCTAGGATCTCTGCCGCCCTCCCTCTTGTCACCCTCCCCGCAATTACGAGCATCTTTTTGGGGCTGGGGTGAGCTTGGTTGCGCTTGCTTTTCTGCGGAAGAAAAACTTGTTGGCTGCAACCTGGACCATACTGAGTTCTGTTTGGCCCTCTTCTCTTTGCTGCGCGGTGATTCAGCCTGATGCGCTCTTTCTCTTGCCCTATCTTGGGCAATCTGATTTTCATTTCTCGCGAAAACTCGCGATGCCTCCATTAACTTGGCCCACGTGGTGGGCATGCCATCTTTGCTTACGAGAGCTCGTCGTAATTGATCACTGCGCGCGCCTTGTATAAAGGCCACGCGCAGGAGTTGCTCGGTTATACCTCCGATTGCCAGAGACTCCTGATTGAACCGAGTGATGTAATCTTCAATCGTTTCATCATTCCTGCGTACGCAGTGCATGATGTCATCAGGATCGCGCGTGTGCCTGCGCTGCTGTACGAAGTGGGCTTGGAACTTTTCTAATAGTTCCTCGAACCCATCAATTTGCCCAGTCGGCAAGCTCTCGAACCATACTCGCGCCGCGCCCGTTAGGCAGCGAGCAAACATATGACACCATGTTGGCATCGTCCAGCTCTCCAGGTTTCCCGTGTTGTAAAAACCTTGCAAGAAATCGTCTGGATCTGTCGTGCCGTCATACTTACCCAAACCACTTGGCATCTTGGTCTTGTGCTGGATGGGAGCCTGCGCGATGCGCGCAGTGAACTTTGAGTGTTTTACCAAGATGGCTGGTCTGTAGGGTGTGGTTACGTCCACTTGCCCTCTGACTGGTGGGTTGTACGGCATGTGCAGATCCAGATCGGCTCTGGCTCCAGGCGCCATGTTCACAGGCGCGCGGAGCTGTGAGCCTCCTGCATGAGTATCCCGCGTCTTCCTCATGCTATGCACTTCTTCATCACTGAACTCAGTGTGTGCAGTGTGAATAGAATGTCCTTCTTCCGGCGCGCGCGACCTTTTTGTAGTCTGCTTATCAAACGCTTGCCTTTGTGTTTGGTCGGCTAGCTTCTTCTGTTTGACCATTTCATTGTACTTTTCCATCAGACGCCGCTGCTCGTTTATGAGCCATTCATTCGGATCATTTGTTTCTTCTTCTGGACCCATTGGTCCTTTCAGTTTCGCGCCGGCCATATTTTGTAACATGAGATCGTCTGGAGGAGTTTCAGTCTGGCCGTGAGGGGTTGTGACGAAGGGACGGTTGCTGGTGGTACGCGTAGAATCACGCGGAACCCTCAGAACCTGCTGTCCGTCGTTAACACCCTCACGTTCAATATCCTCCAGAGCTTGATCAACGTTACGAACGCCAGAAACCATGGTGATTGATTTTTTTTATGTAGATCTGATGAGATCTGATTGCCGATGTAACAGTGGATGGCGCCAATGAAGAAACGTGGATCTACTCGCTGGTAGCAGATCTACTTTCCTCGGGTTTTGATTGTACTATTTCACCGATGGTTCTTCTGGATCCGTGTTCTTCCACCTACAAAATGAACAAACGCCGTTAACTTACCCCTCAGAAAGGGACAGAGGGGTCCTCTTTGGGGTAACCCTCCGGCGTGAGAATAAGTATATGGTGGAGAAGGTAATAATGTGTCTAAGGGAATCTCAAGAGTATTGCTTAATAGCTGAATACTCTTTGATTGTGAGACTGTGTGTTTGTATGTAACTGACTGTGAGTGAATGTAATTCAATATGATTGAATGTGATATCACTGCCTGTAACTGTCAATGATTGAGTATGAATGTGTCCATCAAAGTGGAGTTGATGCTGTATTTATAGTGCTAGGGTTTCCACTAATTGAGCTGAGATCAGATTAGGGTTTTGTTGGCCTCCTCCAATCGATTTGCGCCACGTGTCCTAGGAAACACCCGGTGCTTTTTCATTGGTTATAATCACGTGGTAACCCATGAGTCATGCTGAGCTGTCCACCTTTCATTTAGCAGCTGTCAACATCAGCATATCCTTATTCCTTAAAAAGATGCCTTCTGGAAGGTTGTCTGACGTGCACAATCAAGGTTGCCCTAATCCTGATTTGGATAAGGACGAGGTTGATTATGTGCACGTGTGATATGCGCCCATCCTGAGGATGCGCGAGGTCTTCTCTTTATTCTCACGCGCAGATATTTCATGCGCAGATGCGATATGCACGAGCATGTGATATGCGCCGCGCGCTGATGCGCTGCGCGCATATGTGATGCGCGAGCATATGTGTGCCTGGGCAGATGTGATATGCACGAGCATGTGATATGCGCCGCGCGCATATGTGATGCGCGAGCATATGTGTGCCTGGGCATATGATGCCTGAGCATGTTTTGTATGCGCCATGCGCATAGGTTTTGGCTTTGTGCCTTCATAATGTCTTTATCTTGTGGGTTGACCCGCCTTGCTCGGTGTTGAGGCGGGTACATACCTCTTCATTTGGTAAGTGAGCTACGTTAATGATCAACATTATAAGATATATATTAATCCTAGACCACTTTTTTGACTGATTTTAATCGTTACATGGAATCAAACACCTACCACTAATAGTTAAGTGTAGTGGCATGTAGTGGATTGAACCTACAAAGTCAAAAACAAGCCACAACTAGACACGTTATAAAACTGCATACCACTTTTACCTAAGCAAAATCAAATTTCCCCACAAATGGCTACCTTAGCCAACCTTTCTAAGGCCAACACAACCAAAAACAACACTAACTCATGGAGTACCGGTCTCGTGTTTGTCACGTTGGCTGTTATCGCGATAGCGGTGCTTGTTATCCAGCTTGATGAATTTGAGACCGTAGCATACCCGATGCACGAATTTGGAAAACCGGTTGTTGTAACAGCTAGACAAAATGCAGCCAATCTTCCTAGTTTGGAAAAGATAGGTGCGGGTCAATTGGTTGGAGCGGAAGACATCGCTTATGAACAAAAATCGGGTTTTTTGTACACGGGCTGTGGAGACGGGTGGATCAAACTAATCAAGTTGAATGACTTGGCGGGTGAGACGGTAGTAGAGAATTGGGTTCACACAGGTGGTCGGCCTCTTGGTGTCTCGGTAGCAGATTCGGGTGATGTGTTTGTCGCTGATGCTTTTAAGGTTGGTTCTTTTTCTTATATTTGTTTCATATAAACAGCCACCTTAAAAAAATTTTAAGCACATGAATTTCAATCGAGAAAGTTAATAGGACCAAAGCATAATTATATGGCTAATAAACGGTCTATGTTTGCTGGTTGACGGATCAAACGCGATATGAACCTGAAAATTGTGTCACTCATGAATCCAAACACGATACGTGTATTATTAGACTGACACGAACACGACTCGAACACATGATCAAAGTAATCAAATAGCACGTGTTACTAAAAACAAATTTGTTAGATAATGAGTGCCAGATTTAGTTGTTGGACTAGGCTTAGCCCAAAATGCCACTACCCCCCATTCCAAACTCAGCCCAATTAAACTTAATAGTAACAAAACTTTGGAAAAAAAAATAGAAGTTGATGTTGGGCCTTTAGCCGGGTTACGGGCCGCCACTAATAGTGTTTATTTTCGTGTAAGAAGTCACACCCCAACCCATAGATCACTTAAACATATTAAAATCAACTATGAGATATGCATACTTCAAGACAAATTTTGCTAAATTAATATAACGATTATTTGGTTGCAGGGGCTGATAAAGGTAAGTGTAGATGGTAAGATAGAGGTATTGACCGACGAGGCCGAGGGGGTGAAGTTTGGGTTTCCTGATGGCGTAGTTGTTGCACAAAACGGTATGGTGTATTTCACCGATGGGTCATCTAAGTATGGCTACCATGAAGGAATGTCAAACTTTTTGGAAGGTAGACCTCACGGTAGATTATTGAGCTATGATCCTTTAACCAAACAAACACAAGTGATTGCTCGAGACCTTTACTTTGCTAATGGTGTCAAACTTTCACCAAACCAAGACTTTGTTATCTTCTGCGAGAGCTTCATGTAAGATTTATAAAACTAATCTCATTATAAATAACTTTAACCACTTGTATATTTATTAAACACGACTTGATGTCGCAGGATGAGGTGCTCTAGATATTATTTACAAGGCGACAAAAAGGGGTCTATTGATGTTTTTATCGATGGTTTACCTGGTTTTCCAGACAACCTACGATATGATGGAGATGGGCATTACTTGTTGGCAATTGCATGGGTAATGGTGTCTTTTATGTAGTCTATGACATATTAGACTAGTACTTGTTAATTATGATTTCTTATGTTGTAAAAAGAGTTATGTGCTGATGCAGGATAATTCATTTTTAACGCAAGTTACAATGACATATCCATTTGTGCGCAAGATTATGGCATTTGGGCTTAAACACCTACATAAAATGCCTACCCTCGTGAAGTCTGGCGGAGTCATGTCACTAGATTTGGATGGAAAACCAGTCGGAGGCTACTTCGATGACACTTGGATTTTTACAACATCGGGTTTGAAGGTTGGGGAGCATTTGTACATTGGTTCCATCGCAAGACCATACCTTTTGCGCCTTAATCTTACTCAAAGCCCTCCTAACGGTGGTACCGTATGAAGCCTGTGCATTATTTACATTGGAATTTCTTTTGTTCATAAAGTAATCTTTTTGTTAACGTAACTATATGATATTTCTTGTCATGGATAGAGATATTATTGTTATGAATGAAGTTAATATGTGATATCTCTAAAAGGAAAAAAAAAATGGTAAAAACGGGTTGCAGATTGGGCTGTAGGCGTTGGCACCCTCCTTTGGCTCTCTTTTTGTCGTTAATTCAATGGCGAGCAAAGAGAAATTGCTCTCAACGCCAATTTGAGTGTAACATCTAACTTTTGTTAAATAATAGATAACAGAAAGTTTTGTTATTAACGGTGTGTCGTTAAGTTAGTCGTGTGTTTAGTGTTTGGATAATATTTGGACTTGGAAGTGTGAGTGGGTTATGGGGCCCATAACCCCCCTATATAAACCCAACCCCTCCACCCTTTCACCATTTTCTTTCTCTCCACACACTTTCACACACACCATAGAACACACATACTCTCTCAAGACCCTAATCCAAATCCGGGTTAAAGTAAGGAAGATCTTGGTGCTCAAAGTGTCTTCAAATAACAAGAATCACGTCCAGATCCTCAAGTCGTCTCGGATCTGAAACGAACCCGAAGCAAAAGGTAGGTTTCAGTTTAAATGGTTAGGTTTTTAGTCGGTTTCGACATGCAAACTGATAGGATGATAGATCGGGCTGTGAAATGTAAGAAAAACATAAACTTGGTGAGTTATAACCTCACGGGTATGTTATAGGACAAAAAGGTGATGTTCGGACCTCATAAAACACGGGTATACAAAGTTGGTACAACCCAAAACCCATAAAAAGGGTAAAATCGGGCCCTAATAAAGAGTCACAGAGTAAAATAGCTTTAAAATGACAAAAAAAGAAGAGATGTAAAAAAATGGATTTTTCCCATGAGAAGAGAAATTCTTCCAGAGAAGAGAAATTCCATGAGAAGCGAAATTCTTCCATGAGAAGAGAGATTCCAGGAGAAGAGAAATTCTTCCATGAGAAGATGAGAAGAGAAATTCTTCCATGAGAAGAGAAATTCTTCCATGAGAAGAGAAATGAAATTCTTCCATGAGAAGAGAAATTCTTCCATGAGAAATTCTTCCATGAGAAATTCCATGACCCCCGTTAGTTGAGGGTTTCATTAGCATAGATATAAGAAATACTAGTAACAGATAATTGACACGCGTAATGTATTGTACAGTTAGCCGTGCACAACTAAGGAAGGGCATTACCATCAACGGCGAGAGAAACCGACTCCAGGTGAGTTTCTAGCCCCTTATCTGTTATGTTTTCGGGGCTGTGTGCATACCCAATGTGATAGTTGTTAATACACTTACCTTAAGTGGTGAGTGTATGATACGCGTATGATATGTGTATGATATATATATATATATATATATATATATATATATATATGATTAAGTATTAAATGTTATGATATAATGTTTATACGAATGAATATGTATGTGTGTGTGTGTGTGTATACATGATTAAAAGATATGTATAGTATACACGTATGAAAATGAATGCATGAAAGAGTGAAGAGACAGGTATGGTTGTATGGTTAGTTGAGACAGAGGGACCAGACTTTAATAATATCTGAGACAGAAGGGACCAGACCCTAATAATATCTGAAACAGAAGGGACCAGACCCTAATAATATCTGAGACAGAAGGGACCAGACCCTAAAAATATCTATGATGGTAGAGATGGTGTAGCCTATTTTATACCATAGGGGATTAAGAAAGAAAGTATGAGAGCACGAATGAATGTATGTATGTATGTAAAGCAAGTATGAAAGAAGTAATAGTAAGTAGAGTCCGAAATACGTATCTCCGGACACGTATGAGTAAGAACATGAATGTATTGTATGTTAATTGATTAACTAGAGCTCACTCAGCGTAGCTGACTTTTAGTATGCAAGCAGGTGAATAGGATGCGACGGGTTGCTTGAGGGAAGACACGTGGCAACAAAGTGAAGACTGGCATCGAAGAAAAGAAGATTCACGTGTCATTTACGTTACCTTTTTAGACTTAATGTATTTTGTTTAAAAACAAGCACTTATGTTATGTAAGAAGGTTTAATATTATGTATTCCGCAAAAAATTTTTAATTAACTCTGATTTTAGAACTGTGTTTATGAGTAAATCTAACGCCAAAGTAGGGCTTCCGGGAACGGGGCCTTACATTGAGTTGGCTTACTTTCACCACGATATATTTGATTAAATTGGCAATAAAATGCTATCAATTAACCCTTACAAAAATAAGAGACTATGGGCATGTTCGTTTCGCTTGAATGAAATGTATTGTGGATGGGAATTGAAATTGATTCTGATTCTCTAAGGTGTTCGTTTCATTGGAATTGAAATCTTAATTCCATTTTGGTGTGTTCGGTTGCAAAGAGTTGGAATTCAATTCCTTCAAATTCCTAAGGAATTCCAAATCTTTGAAAATGTGAAGGAATTCAAGTAAATTCGTTGGAATATTCGATCGATCGACTAACTTGGTCATGCTCGGGTGTGTTTGCATTCGGGTCGACGCTCTAGGTCATAGCGCTTTCAGGTCGGTGCTCCAAGTCGGTTCACGTTCGGTTCGACACTCCAAGTCAGTTCGGTTCCACTCCGCGTGGTCATTTCAGTTCGACGCTATGGGTAAACTCGGTTCGAGGATCTGGTTTAGTTTGGTTCGACGCTCCAAATCAGTTCGCGTTCAATTCAATGCCCCGGGTCAGTTCAGTTCGACACTTCGGGTCAGTTCACGTTGGTTCGAGTGTTCGACACTCCTAGCCAGTTCATTTCGGTTCGACACTCTGTGCCAGCTCGCGTTCGCGACCTGAATGCAACCCGTACTGTCGTCAAGAACACGGCCCTATCACGTTACCAACCGTCGAATCGAACGCGACCCGGAACGTGACCCAGAACGTCGACCTGGACTGTCGACCTCGAACCAAACGTCAACCCAGACCGTAGACTTGAACGTGACACGTAATGTAGACTTGGTGGTCGACTCGAACGCTACTTGGGTTCTTGACCTGAATGTGGTGCGGTTGGCTAGAGATATGATGGCATTCATAATGATAGATTAAAATTCATTTATCAAACGAAAACATGTAACAATATAAAAAAAACAATATCAAAATTACCCATTGATAGACTGCTCATAACACACTCAATTCAAATTTCAAATCCTCATTACTCTTTAACCCGACAACACACACCCACATACCCGTTGCAAATCACCACCGCCGGCAATGTCTCCGACGTCTCTTGCACCGGGATTCCATTTTCACCCCACCGATGAACAACTCGTCAAGCACTATTTGAAACCCAAGGCATCCGGTAAACCCTTCAGGTGTCACGCAATCACAGAACTCAACCTCTACAAATACGATCCATGGGAACTCCCAAGTATTCATTTTCTTGATATTTCATCACATTTTTATTACAATATATCATTCTTGAATTATTATAACATAAATTCATCAAATTTTAAATTATGCATATTCAAGATTATTATGGGTGTTGTAGACTATTCATTATTGAAGACAAAAGACCAAGAATGGTACTTCTTTAACCCCATCAAGAACTACGGCACCAGTTCGCATCGAGCCACCGAAAACGGGTATTGGAAGCCAACCGGACAGGACTGGCTTGTCCGCCATCAATCAGAGACCATAGGGACGAGGAAAACACTTGTTTTCTATAGCGGTTGAGTCCCCAATGGCAACCCGACTAATTGGTTCATGCATGAGTATCGCCTTTCGGATCACAAGTTGTGAGTCACACGTGATTCGTTTGTGTTATGTAGGATTTTCCTAAAGAGCGGGCTCGGGCAACGAAATGGGGACTCTTATGCGCCGCTTGTTGAGGAGGAGTGGATCGATGATTCGGCTTTTATGGTTCCTGGTGGTGAACAGGATGATGGTTTGATCAATGGAGAGACTTGCACAGAAGGAATACACTTTGTGCAGGTGTTTTAAATTAACTGTTTATCTTTTTCTAAGTTTGATATCGATACTTGTTTAACGAACGAGAACTCAAGCTCGGTTCGTTTTAAACGAGCTTAGCTTAGATGAGCTCGGGCTGGAACATGAATAAACGAGTCGTTTATATGTTTTGTCGTTTATATGCTTATAATTAAAAAAATTATATACAACATTTATAATATATGTATTTAGTTATTTTTATCATAATTTTATATAAATATATAGTAATTATATTAAATAAAATTTATATACATTATAGGCTTGTTTAAGTTTGGGAGCCGGCTTAAATTCGATAAATTGGGCTTATTTAGTAGAAAACTTATTTCTAGGCTTGAGCTCGTTTAAGTTTGATTCAAGGTTTTAGCGAGCCAGTATTGATTAGTTCACGTATTGGCTCGTTTAGACTTCTAGTCTTAACTCATTGATACAATGATCAATAACAATGATTACGTTTTACAGGAAGCTTCTGGCCCGGATCCTGAAATCAGCCCGTTTGTTTGCGAGTTGGAAACATCAGAAGACTGTGGTTGTGGTTTAAACTGTGAACCTGGGCTCAAAACTTCTCCTTTTTCCATAACAAAAGATTAAAGCTATGCAACTCAAACTTAGACGGTTCACAAGGCTCCATTACCACCACGAGTCAAGATCCGAGAAGTGAGCTCGTGGAGTTGCAGCTATTTGAGTCGGTTGAAGCCAAGGAATATGTCCCGCAAGCCAGCCCGTCATTTTTTGATGCTGCAACCCTCGAGAAAACTGTGCCTCCGGGCTATTTGAAGTTGATAAGTGATTTGGAGAATGAGATTGTTAATGTTTCAATGGAGAAAGAGAATCTGAAGACTGAAGTGATGCAGGCCCAGTTCGTGATCGATGTTCTGAAGTCACGAATTGAGGTTTTGAGCAAAGGGAAGGGTGAGTTCAGGCCCGTTGGGTAGGTTGGTTGGTGTGCGGTTTAGTTGGGTAGTTTGTTAATATTGCTAGTCATATAAAGTTGTCCTGAGTTTCGGTCTGTCGTGTCCGGTTTTGTTAGTTTTGGACATGAGGATAGTTTTGATTAGGGAGTGTGTCATTTGTCAATGTATGCTATGAGGGCTTGTCATTGCTGCTGTAGTACATTTGTTATATGATAATCTGGTTCATAAATGTTGAACAATTGAGCTGCATATAACATGACAATTATCAAGACATAGCTTTCAATTTATATATAACCTACTATTTTGAAATTGGGTTTAAACTTAAAAGTAAAAAGGTTAAATTAGTTCAAATCGTTAAAGCCAGCTGGTAGAATGATATAACAAACGTGACCAGTTCGATTTCTAGTTTCCGAAACCATGGTTAGCAGTTTGGTGTTAGAACCTTCACTAATCGTACAAAAACGATTCATAAGGTATGTGTAGTCCATGTAAAATTACATTTTTGTCTTCAACTAAAGATCAAAATAAAAATCCTAAGGCAGCCACCCCTCTTTTTTCTTCTATCACTCGCTGTGACGGAACTAGAACTTTTTAACGGAAGGGTCACAATAACAATGTTTTATAGTTGTCAGTATATTAAGGGGCTTTTCGTGCTCGCTCTTAAAAATTAATCGAATCATCATTGAATTGTTTTATATAAAGTAAAATCACTAACTTCTGATTCAACCCTTCTTGTTCTATTATATTAGGTATTGAATTTAGTAACTTTAAATTCATAGATTCTCAGGAGGAAGCTTTTCTATTTTAATAACTACCATAAACCAGCAAATGGAACACAATCGGGAGTCGTTGATGTGGTTAGAGGTAAAGAAGAAGAAGAAACATTCTTAGTGGTCGTAACTCTCGAAATGGTGATAATGTACAATGTTCATGACAAGAGTTTTAATCAGCTCAATGGCGAAACCAATGAATACTCTTATGATAAAATCTCAAGTTTTCAGCATTACATTGAAGCCTTGTCTTCTTTCTAAAGACAATTACGTTTGTTTAATTTGTCGTTATTAAATCGTTTGGATGTGTGTTCTAAATATGTTGCATCAAGCATGTGAATTCATCTGGACAATGTTTTGTGTTTGTTAAAAATGAAAACTATGTGTATCGAGTAATCATCAAAATTCGCTCGCTTGAAATTTGCAAATTTATATTTTAGCTTAATTGGATCGCGTATGGTTTTTGTTTGTGCACCTCTGCTATGGTTATATATAGGAGGGTGTTTCATCTCAATTTATTTCAACAATTTAACTTCTTGATAGTTTTTATTACTGGTTTCAAATTTTTAATTCTATTTCAATCTTTATTACACATTTAAAATAAGAGTGAAGTACGGTTTTTGTCCTTGATGTTTGTCCAAATCTATGGTTTTAGTACAATAGTTTTAAATATGTGATTTTCGTCCCTGTGGTTTCATTTCACTAGCAATTAAACCCGATCCCACTAACCCCGTTAAGTCTGATCGTTAAACCCACCAGATTGCCTCTCACGTAAGGGGCAAATTTGTCCTTTTTTGTTCACAAATACATCTCAGCCCCTCATGTGAGGAGGCTTGCGAATTAGGGTTGAGGTTTATTTTGGGAGAAAAAGGACAAAACTGCCCCACCATGAGGGGCATGTTGATAGGTTTAACAACCAGACTTGGTTAGTAGGGTCGGGTTTAATTGCAAGTGAAATCTAACCACAGAAAGAAAAATCACATATTTGAAACTATTGGACTAAAACCACATATTTGAAGAAAACTGCATGTTACTCTTTAAATAAAGAAAAAGTTATGCAAAATAATTATAAAAAGTAAAAAGATTTTAGAAAACCATAAGACGAGTCAACTCGCTTAAACCCTACGAGTCAATCCCAATATTCCCGCAAAAGAAGTTGATAAACCCTTGCTTCTGATGAAATTTCATAAACCCTAAATAATAATAATAATAATAATATCAAGAACCTCCAACTTGATTCTTGTTTATTCACAACCAAGAAAGAAAAGAATAATATATATATGGCATCAGCGATTAATATTAATTCTAGATCAGCAGCACTGGCTCCTGGTTTTAGGTTTCACCCGACGGATGAAGAACTCGTACGCTACTATCTCAAGCGTAAGCTTTGCGGTAAACTCACCCGATCAGACGCCATTGCCGACGTTGATGTCTACAAAGTCGAGCCTTGGGATCTTCCAGGTCGATCATCTCATTCACTTTTTTATATTTTCAAACCCTAAAAACCTTCGGTTTGCATGCTGCCAGTATTGTTTATGATAAAAAAAAAAAAAAGTTGTATTATGTAACAAAAAAATTGAAATTGTGTTTCAACTTTGAAGTTGATCGAAAAACATGCAAACGAAACATTTTTCGAAACCTAGATATTCGGAATTTGTAACGCCTTTTATGATATATTTATTAGAATGACGAAAAAGGAAAACGGCGTCACTTTATACAAAAAAAGAAAAAGAATAAAAATAAATCATGACGTAACTTTTATGACATGTACGTTTGTTCTTTAATCACTTGTACATATCAGTACTCACAACTAACTTGTGACAAAATTTATATTGAAACTTATTTTAAAAAAATGTTAAATTGTATGTATAATAATAAAATAATTAAAGTTATATTTAAACAAAAGCTCATGCTTGGCTTAACAAAAAAAATCTTGAAAGCAGTTGTACTGTTATGGATTCTGTATCTTAAGGATCATGTTTAATGAAACTGACCATATGATTATTATTATATAACTTATAATAATAATAATAATCACTGTGATCTCATATGTGAATGCATTATGCTGTATGGTGTCATCTTTGGTTGTTTTAGGTTTGTCTAAGATGAAGACCAGAGACTTGGAATGGTACTTTTTCAGTGTCCTTGACAAGAAACAATCGAACGGATCCAAAACGAACCGGGCTACCAAGAAGGGCTATTGGAAGACCACTGGTAAGGACCGAGTGGTTCACCACAGGTCTGAACAGGTTGGCATGAAGAAAACCTTAGTTTATCATAGTGGTCGGGCCCCAAAAGGCGAAAGGACAAATTGGGTCATGCATGAATAAAGGCTCATCGATCCGGACCTTCAAAAGGCTGGAATTGTGCAGGTGAATATTGTCATTGGTTTGTTGTATATTTTCATGTTTTATATAGTTTGTTATAATATGAAACATGTCTTTATTGTATATATATAGGATGCATTTGTACTGTGTAGAATCTTTCACAAAAGTGGTTCTGGACCTAAAAATGGTGAAAGATACGGAGCACCGTTAATTGAGGACGAATGGGAAGACGATGAGTTAGTATTTGTGCCTGCACAGGAAAATTACAGTATTGAATTGCCAGTTGATATGGATTCATATCTAGATGCTAATGATATTGACAAGGTTTGGACTCTTTTTGCTATATTCTTTAAACGTTCTCGTTTTCTTTTCTTTTCTTATATTCAAATTATTTTTGGTTCTTTGTTAGATTCTTAACTCAGATATATCAAGGGAAGATAATGCACTCACATTAATCCATGGTGAGAGTTATGAAGCATTGACCGATGGTCAACAAAAGTCTTTGGTGGTTGCAGGTGAATATGATCTTAAGGCTGACCCATCCGTGTAGACTGAGATGGGTCCCGGGTCAGTGACCCATGGATATGTTGGAGGATTAAGCAATGGCATGAACTTTGACATGGGCTATTCGCTTGATGAACCGTATTTTGATGCTACTGATGATTTTTCGGTTGATGATAGCTTGTTCATTCAAGTTAGTGATGTTAAGAACAATGTGGACAGGGATTATGGACTTGGTATTGTTAATGAGTATGCCTCGTTCTTTGATTCGGATGTCGACAGCTTCCAGTACACTCTTCAGGTTGCTATTATAGTTAACTTATTAATTGTTTATATATATAAAAGATCTGCTCATTTTGCTACCTCTGTTTCTGAACAATACTTTGCTTATAATATATTTTTTATTCTTGTTAGAATGTGAATGATGGAACCCATGACGTGAATGAAGCAAGCCTGCCATATGAACTACAAAATGACAATATTGCCCTCTCTGCAAAGCAAGAGCATTCAAATCAAGAAGCAGGTAAAAAGGCATATGCTTGTAAAGTTGTAATATCTGGTTAATGAGTCTTAAACTTAACTTTAAGCTTCTTTCATGTTTGTATATAGATACTTCACACCCGTTTCTCAAAAAGGCGAGTTACATGTTGGGAAACATTGCTGCTCCGCCTGCATTTGCTTCAGAGTTCCCTACAAATTACATAGCATCCGCTTCCAAGCTGCAAGCTCGGTCAACGTCTTCTTCAATAGCGGTGTGGTTGACTTGTCTTTGGGAAAGCACACTCAACTCAACATTGTTTTCTCTTTTGGGCCGGGTCAAAGGAAGGTGAATTCAGGTGCGGATCACAGTTGGTTTTACTGCGCGTTTCGCTGGGCTATGGTGCTTTGTTTGAGCTTTAAGATTGGGAGTTTGGTATGCTCTAGGTCATTTATGAGCTGAGAGGCTTTACTCTGATCTTTAGTATTCTTTATTTGGTCGATTGGTTAAAATAATGATAATTGTGGTGGAACCGTGGAAGTACTTTGTGACTGATTCTTGACTCGAGATCGCTTGTTTAAAATAAAACTATTATGGGGTTTTACGCTCATTCATCGTCTTTAACTGAAATAGTATTATTGACACAATGATGACTGTTTTGAACTCTGGAAACTGAATAGTATACATGTCTTTCTAAAATTTGACCAAGATGACACGGTCGAAAACCAGTTGACCGAATTACAAACACCCGAAACTAGTAAAATGGCATAAGCTAGCTGTCCATTATTGTTGGCAACTATAACAAGAACATGGTATGCGAGTTCTGTTTCCTGAAGTCCTTAGTGTTGGGCATGTATGCCTGATAAAGTTTTAAGCAATGCTTTTTATATCCCTAGTTCGTTCTACATTTCTCCGGGAAGCATTGTATCTCCTGGCAGATCACACACCGCAATTCCCTGAAAGTAACATAATTAGAAACGTAAGTTATAATAATATAGTTTTTGTATATTTAACATGCTAATTATAGGTACTCACCTCTCCCGTTAGGTGTGCTACACATTTCTTCTCGGCAAGCAGCTCGTCCTCAGACTGAAAAGAGTATAATGGAACCGACTTTAGCGTCTGACTTTGTAGAATATAACCTAAAAATTTTAAAAGTAAAAATTTCGAGTACCTTTTTAATTCGTTTACTAAGGTAGTCATCGAATATCACGTCTTTGACAAGCTCGTAATCACCGTCCCCCTTACCATAAAAAATAGAGTTTAGAAATACAAATGAGATGAACAGTTAGAAATAAAAAGTGAAAAAGCATGATATGTACTTACCTTAGATCTACAAGGCATGCTGAAAACAATACCTTCTGCTATTCCATAAGGATTTCCATTTGTATAAACCTGCATTTTTGTCCAACTTTTAACTTCTTTTCAATAAAGGGTAAATATGATTATAGAAAACTATATAATAATAATAATAATAATAATAATAATCTATTTAATTAAAAAGTTGTTTACTAGAAACTTACTCCAGTCGAAAACCAATCGCCTTGGGGTGTAGGTGTTACAAGAGACCTTATTGCCTCCACAATGGAAACGGCTGTTGATGCTGCCGAAGATCTTCCCCATTTTTTTATTAACGCTACTCCTCTGTACAAAACATTCACCAGCATTTACTACTAAAAAGCAAAAAATAAAAAAAAAATTGAAAAACAAAGTGGTGTAGTTAAACGAGACGTACCGTCTGAACAATTTGTGTAAATTCCTCTTCTAGCCATTTCCTATCCCTAATAACCTCCGTGACAGGAATCCCATGTATTTTTGCGTTTAAAAAATCGGGAACCTAAAACGAACAAAATTATATTTATCAAACAAAACGAAAACTTAGAAGTTAGAAGAACATTCACTCATTCAGTAAACCTGAGTTGTCGAGTGGTTTCCCCAAATGGTGACATTAGAGACTTTATCATAGAAAACTCCTGCTTTTAAAGCCAACTGCACAACGCGTAACAAGTTTTATATATGCTTCGGAAACTTAGTTAAAGTTATGTTTAACACATATCAATACCTGACATTTTGCTCTATTCTCGTCTAGTCTAGTTAGCACGTGAAAGTTCTTTGCAGGTATGTTTGGAGCATTTTTCAAGCATATCAAAGCACTGCAAAAGAACATAAAAAAATGTCACGGTTTGACTTTGACTTCTACAAAAGTCAAAATGTATAGAAGCTAGTTTTTCATACTTGGTATTGCAGGGGTTTCCCACCACCATGACTTTAACATTTGGTGAAGCAACAGCATTAACAGCTTTTCCCTGTATCATTATATCATATCTCGGTTAAATAATATATTTTATAAGAAATTTTATTAATATTTTTTGAGTTATGAAAGTCGAAACGAATTAAAAGCACCTGCTCAGCAAAGATTTGGCCATTAATATCCAACAAATCGGCTCGTTCCATCCCTGGTCCTCTAGGCTTTGCACCAATCAAAAGGGCCCATTCTGCGTCTTGGAATACCTCATAAGGGTCTATACCGATGCTTACTTCTCTTAATAATGGATATAAAGAGTCCTCAAGTTCCATTGCCACACCTACAAGATGATCATTGCATTAAACATTTGAATATTTGATCATTTCTAAAATATTAAATAATAGTGTTATCACTTATTACCTTCAAGAGCGCTAAATGATCGTTCAGATCCCAAAAGTTTCAGGGCAATAGGTTGGTCCAGCCCGAAAACCTCACCAGATGCAAGCTGCAATTATTAACTTCTGAATCATGAATCTCCAAAACATAGTAAACTAAAAAAACAAACAAACTATACAGTATCTAGTACAGATTCTATCATTTGTACTAGATACTACAAGAAACACATATTAATGTGGTGTTTAATTGTATCTTGTAATTGTAATAATCAGAATATGTCGAATACTGCGCATTAATATCTGATCGGTAAACAAAACACGAGATATTATGTATCATCGGTTTATTCATCCAAGTCTACAGTTAATATGAACGTTACTTTAACCGAACTTAATGTTTTAATGCTTCGCTTACAAGTGTTACCTATAAGTAAAGATTTATATTAATGCTTAGAAACAACTTCTAATAATAAACTTTCTCCAAATTATTACCTTTGCTAGAAGGTATCTACTATCTAGCATATTTTATTGCTTCCAACATGTAAATTCACAAAATTGTATCATATACAATAATCAGAATATGATGGTAAATATCATAAACCTAGAGCATACTTTAAAACTTTCATGTAACATAATATTATTATTCACCTTAAAGAGTTAATGGTTAGCTATCATCCCAGCCGCACCCGAAACCGCAACATTAATCATCTTCTTCCATGACCTCGTTTCATCTTCCTACAACACAAAACACAATTAATTTCACAAAACCAAATCCAAGAACATAAAACTAGCAACAAACCGAAGTCAATAACTTACAGCTTTCAGATCATAAGTGAGACAAAACACACCAAAACATTCGGGCTTTGGTTTCCGATCAACACCAACACTAACAGGTGCTTGAACTTGGCTTCAAAATTATAAACAACAAACCACTAATGACTAAACAATCAAAGTACAAGTGACCATAATATTAAAGCTTACTCAGAGGTAACAGAGCAGCGGATCACGGTGTTTGGAGGTCGAGAAAGATGCCGAAAACTCAACCGACGAGTTGAGTATGAAACATATGATAGTTTTGTGTTTGTGAAATCAGTGGTTGTGTAAGCTGGGTTTAAGTTTGTGAAGGGAGAAACAGGAAGTGCTATTGTGATAGTGAGAGTTTAATAAGTTTATGGATTATGATGAATATGAATAAGTAATGTGGATATGAGGTTTATACATATGACACTTGTCACTTTCATCTAATCTGTCTTTTATTTTTTTTATTTTTTACTTGGTTAAATACCCGTGTATACACGGGTTAAGTAAATTATATTAAGAACAAAACAATATTGAATAGAATAAAATTTTCATAAAATAAAAAAAGAAAAAGAAAATTTTATGATAAATTTTCATTAATCTTTAAAAATTTCTTCATATACAACATTTGTAGTTACTATCTTCATCGAATATTAGAAGATTGACTACATCTCTAGTTTTAATCTAGAAATTGCGACATAAATCTCTTAAAATTGTCCTTGTATATAATGTTAAAATTTATTTAATCAACTTTTCTTACTGATAACTTAGTACTAATATTAATTAGAAATAAGGATTTATATTTTTAAAAAGAATAGTGTTTAAAAAAAAGATTGATACAACTTATATAAACACTTAAATAAACAATACACAAAGTATAAAATAAATATATTATATTATAAACTAATATAAATTGAAAAGATTTAAAACAAAGATAAGCAAAACACCAGATACTAAGAGTTTAAAACAATGCTAATCCATAAAAACTGAAAACGTACTTTAAAACATAAAAAACATTATCTTAAGTATAAGAAATAACTTCACTTTTTCAAATAAACAAAACATCCCAAACAACATGAAACCATTGTAGGCTTTCGATAGTAGCGATCGTCAGATATTTTGGCTTCACTTTTTCAAAGCAACAAAACATCCAAAACAAACATGAAATCATTATAGGTTTTCGATAGTAGCGACCGTCAGATATTTTGGTCATATTCACATGTATTTTTCCTGAAATATATTTATCTAGATGTGATACAAATGAGCATGTAACATCGCGTGGCTGATAATGAAAATTACTGTTGTTGGATGGTTGTCCAAAACTAACATTTAAACATTTGTTTTTTATGTGAAACAAACCAAGTTTAATAAAAAACATAGGATGATAAGATTATATAAAAAATAGTTTCTAAGCTTTTGAGCATGTTAATGTTGTTGTTGTTATTGTTATTATTATTATTTTTGGAATATAATAGAATTATATTATAGTCAGAAAGTGAAAGATTTGAAAATCATAAATGGTTTTCAAGAATTAAAGTGTTCAATGTAGTTTATAGTTTAAATTAAAAATAAGATTAAGTATAAAATTTAAAGCATTCACTTTTTAATATGAAATTACTAAGACTATTATCTTGTATAAATTTATTAAATCGTAAAAACAATGGAATTTTATATTAAAATTTTAAAACAAATATTGTAAAAGGACATCATTAAGATGTTAAAATTAAATATTACAAGGAAAAACATGTTAGTAAACTCAGAAGCAAATGTGTTAAAATCATGAAAATCAATATTAATTTTTTATTTAATAATACTTATTATAGCTAAGATAGTTTAAGAAAACAGTAATAATTTTAATTTCAAATTGCGAACTTGTATTTAAAAGAAAACAAATTTGAAAAAAAAATAGAAAGCAAAAAAATTAAAGCAAAGGTGTTAAAATCATAAAAATTAATATTAATTTTTTATTTAATAATACTTATTATAACAAAGGTAGTTTAAGAAAATAGTAATAATTTTTAATTTCAAATTGAGAACTTGTAAATAAAAGAAAACAAATTTGAAAAAAATGGAAAATAAAAAAATAATAAAAAAACAAATTTTCAAAAGAAAACATTAATTATAATATTTCAATCTAAACTTGTCAAGTTTTTATTACTTTAAAAAACAATTATGGTGGTTAAATGATGTTTTGCCAAGTGACACAAAGATGGGCAAAATAGGTGCCACTTGTCACAACAACATTTTTGTTTATTAGTATAAGGATATTATATTAATAAATTAGTATTATTAAGAACTTTAGTGTCATACAGTTAGTTTGTTAAAACTATAACTTTGACTATATTTGTAATTAGGTTAGAGCTCGTATTTTACACGGGTGAAAAATATAATAAATATAAAAAATATTATATATCACTACTACATAAACAGGTATTTGTCACGAATTTTTGCTACAAAAAAAATCGGTAGCAATTTTTGCTATAAATTAGCTAGGGACACATTTTGCTACGACTTTGCTACGAATATTCCGTTGCAATACAAAACCCGTACCAAAATCCGTAGCAAACTTGAGAAAATAAGTATTATAAAAATAACTTCATAAAATCGGTAGCAAAATTCGTAGCAAACTTGGGAAAATAAGTATTATAAAAATGAGTTCATAAAATCCGTAGCAAACTTGAGAAAATAAGTATCATAAAATTGAAATCCTAAAATTGGTAGCAAAATTGAGAAATTAAGTATCATAAAAACAATTCTAAAAAATTGATGGCAAAAATCCATAGCAAAATAAAAAAAAATAATGTTTACAACTTCATAACATAAAGTTTACTAAAATCCGTAGCAAATTTAAGATAATAAAAATATTTAAAAAATATTAACATAAAATTCATTGTAAACTGAAAGAAAATAAAATTAAAACTAATTTTTCGCAATTTGTCACGTAGAAAAATAACACAGATAGTGACATGCATTATTATAAACTTGTGTTTGAATACATTAACACAAGTTGTGACATGCATAGTGATAATTATGATGAAGTAAAAAAATAGTTCAGGCCGCTTTAAAAACAAATAGATCATTTTCATCATAAGTCCATAACGAGAAAAATCGATAATTCAATAATAGGAAAAACCGATAATTCGGCCAAGCTATGTTGTCTTAACCATGTCACACTGGCTTCAGAATTTGGCTTGGGTGTTTCCCGTGAAACCATACTGTCAGTTGGCACTTGACAGTCGTTGTGACACCACAAGAGCAGAACTTTCTGACGTAACACACGGTTAGACTAAAATCCATTCGACTCGGGATTTGAATTAACAATCTCGCAAGGCCTAGGTGTAAGCTAGGGGTGCAAACGAGCCGAGCCGAGCCTAGCCCGAGCTCAACTAGGCTCGAGCTCAGCTCGTTTCGAGCTCTATTTTCAAAGCTCGAGCTCGGCTCGTCAGTAGATTTTCAAGCTCGAGCTCAGCTTGGGCTTGGCTCGTTTACTAATTATTAATAATTTTTTTATATAATTATAGGTATTTTTATTTATTTTTTTAACATTATATATATATATATATATATTAATTAATAATTATTAAATATATATTTTAAAAAGTTATATAAATGACATGCTCGTTTAGGCTCGCGAGCCGGCTTGAGCTCGTTAAGTGAGGCTCGGGCTCGTTTATTAAACAAGCTTGCTTTTAGGCTCGAGCTCGGGATCAAGCTCGATTAAGCTCGGCTCGATCGAGCTTTTTAACGAGCCGATCTTGAGTAGCTCGCGAGCAGCTCGGCTGATTTGTACCCTTAGTGTAAGCCAATATTTAATTAAATGTATTTAATCACAATATTGATTTTTATAAAACATTTGTGTTAGTGAGAATTACAGGTGCAGCAACTTGAGCTAAAAATAGCTAAGTGGGACCGGAGCAAAATTGGCGGAGCTTGAATAAGGAATAGAGAAAGATGCTATGTTGGAGAAATTTGAAGAAAATGCGAGACTGTATGTTGAAACGAATGAAAAACTTCAGTTGTTGTCATGAAACTAGTAACAAAACTTTTCACCAAGTCAAGATATGTGGGTTTATGTTGGTAAACAAAATTTCAATATTAATTGTATTACCTGTTGGATGATTTAGATATTTCTTGTATTACATCCGGATATATTATGCTATTTGGTTTAGATATTTATCTTTGGTATGATATTTCATAGAATTTTGAATGTAATGTTTACACAGAAAAAGTAGAAAGAATATAAAAATAAAGAAATTTTAAAAAAATCCATACAAAATCTGTAGCTAAATATAATTTGTAATGAAATCATGCGGATTTAGGTAGCTACATTCGTTGCAAAAAATCATCCAAAATTTGTAGCTAAATTTCATAGAAAAATTGGTAAGAAAAGCCATAGCAAATTTTCATAGCCAGTTCGTAGCAAAAGTTTAAATGAAATTCGTAGCCAAAGTTGTAGCTAAGTCTTCCATAGCTAAAAGTTGGTAGCTAAAAAAACGTAGCAAAATTCTATAGTTAACAATTTGTAGCCGAAAATCCGTAGCAAACATTTTTATAGCAAAATCCATAGCTAATGTAGCTAAAGTAGCGACATCTCTTTTTGTAGCTAAAATCGTCGCAAAATTCTAATACCGTAGCAAATAAGTTAGCTACGAG
This sequence comes from Bidens hawaiensis, assembly GCF_021521415.1. Classification (NCBI taxonomy): domain Eukaryota; kingdom Viridiplantae; phylum Streptophyta; class Magnoliopsida; order Asterales; family Asteraceae; genus Bidens; species Bidens hawaiensis. The sequence goes on from NW_027494913.1 coordinate 119,917, forward strand.
ACTTGTACCTACGGACCAATTCCGTAGCAAATCGGTAGCAAACAGGGTGTTTGCTACAAATTTGCTACGGATTTGGCCATAGCAAATGCCTGTTTTTGTAGTAGTGTATAATACGTAAATTAAGTTGTTTCATATGATAATTTTTATTTATGACTATTTTTAAGTTTTTGATATATTATGCACTATAATTTTAAGTTAAAAACCAAATCTTGATGTTTGATTTATTTCAAATAAAACTTTCATACCGATATTGTTATATTAAATATTGAGTGTATAAAAATGATATTTATAAAAAATGTTGTCACAAATTTAAAAACTAAATTTATAAAAAATAAGGTTTTGTTGTAAAAGAAAATAAATAAAAATATATTATATTTTAAAATAAAGAGAGAAACAATAAACAATTTTAAATGACTGTTAAAGAAATATGAGAAGACAATGTCATATTATGAATTATGAAAATGTTAACAATGAAATATAATTTTGGTCTTATACTTGAATATAAATCACATTTATATATGTCAAGTCAAAAAATCAAACACAGTTACCATTTTAGTGGAGTTGGTAAGCACATTTGTTTTGACACATGAGGTCTTGGGTTTGAAACCCGTATCACACAATAATATATTTTTTAAAATTTTATAAAACCTTACGGGTTATGAGTTATAATAGCAAAACGGGTCATGTGTCATAATATAATATGCAATAGTGACATGGCATCTACTTGACATCCTATGTGAATTGCCTAGTTATATGTCATGTGGACAACTTGTGTCGTTTTAATAGTATAGTTAGATTTAAAAACTAAATTTACAAAGACTAAGGTTTTGTTGTGAACAAAAGTAAATAAAAATATATTATATTTTAGAATAAAAAGAGAAACGATGAACAATTTTAAATGGCTGTGTTAAAGAGGTATGAGAAGGCAATGTCATATTGTGAATTATGAAAATGTTAACAATGAAATATAATTTTGGTTTTATACTTGAATATAAATCACATTTATATACGTTAAGTCAAAAAATCAAACACAATTACCATTTTAGTGGAGTTGGTAAGCACATTTGTTTTGAAACATGATGTCTTGGGTTTGAAACTCGTATCACATAATAATATATTTTTCAAAATTTTATAAAGCTTTACGGTTCATGAGTTATAATAAGAAAACGGGTCATGGGTCATAATATAATAGGAAATAGTGACATAGTATCTATTTGGTATCCTATGTGAAGTACCTAATTAAATGTCATGTAAACAACTTGTGTTGTTTTAATATTACATGTACTTTTAAAATTAATTTAAACTGTTTTGTTGGTTTTATGATGGTGGAACGATTCCTAATTCTTGAAGTGCTAATAAGCCCAAGTTCAACTCTATAACAACCTTTTTTTCGGGCTTCTCTCTCTCTCTTTTTTTCTTTCTTTCAGTTTATATATTGATTGTTGTATTACATTTTTTTAATTATGTTTTATTTGTTTTAAATATGACCAAATTATTTTTACTATTTAGTTCTTGTACATGTAATAAACCTAATTGATACGGGTACCAATAGAACTCGCGTCGAGTAGTCGTAACGCCAATGTTTTTGTTTTAATAATGTTAACTTGACGGAACTATTTTTGGGTTTAGTTCCAAAACATAACAAACATAGTTGATCCCGACCAAATGCAACGACTATGTTTTATCGATCGAATAAACGTTACTTTAAATATGTAAAATTTTTGTATCATATGCTATACGAGTATCACTATTATTCTAGGTAGTTACTAATTCATGTTTCGGGTATAATGTATGTACGAGTACGAACCTAGCTAATAACAACAGAATTCGTATTCTTAAAAATTTTATTGCCAGTAGTTGTTGTGAGGGATTTTAAACATCAAGTTAAAAGTGTCACGCCACTATCACGTATGCAGTGGAACTTTAACTAACGCATCATTTTAACACCGCTTTTGTGGTTTTCCGGTTATCATATTAAAGCCTCACTATTTCCTTGGTAAAGTATTTTGGTCTCACCACTTCCTTGTTAAAGAGGCATTACCACGTTACCATTTCCTCATTTATCAAACTGCGTTAATTAAACCCCGATGCAATGTTAAAGCCTCGTTACCACACCACATCACTTTACAGTCTTTGTTGAGGCCCCAGGATAACCGGTCTAAATATATTGGTTTTGAGATAAATTTAATGTGTTCAAAGAGCCCTGAATCAAGTCAATTATAACGGAGAAACAAACTTAGGCTAATGTGATTACATTGAGGTTTCTTAAAAAGTACACATTATAATTATACATGTATGCGACAAATATGTTATGCCTCAATATTTCAACTATGAGAAATCATGATATGTTAAAATATCCTTATCGGTGTTCAGTTCATAGGCGTTTTGGGCCAGGTTTTGTACTGAGACGAAGAAAGGAGGAGGGGCATAGGGCTACTGGCAGTCAGCTAAGGGTGGCAAATGGGTTGGGTTGGGTCGAAATGGGTCATGGGTTGGAACGGGTTAGGGTCGAAATGGGTTAGGGTCGGAATGGGTTAATTAAAAAAAGGATTGTTTTGGTTTGGGTTGAAACGGGTTATGGTCAAAAGGTTCGGGTCAGAATGGGTCCGGGTCGGAATGGGTCAAGGTCGGAACGGGTCAAACCGTTGTTTTTTTTAAGAACGAAGGCAAAGGCGGAAACGTTTTGGTTTTTTTACATTTTTCGTTTTTTATTTATATTTTGAGTTATGATTTTTTTATTAATTTTTTTGAATTTTTTTTGAAGGGGTTTTATTCCTCCAAAAAAAAATTAATAAAAACTCATAACTCAAAATATAAATCAAAAACGAAAAATGTAAAAAAACCAAAACGTTTCCGCCTTTGCCCTCGTTCTAAAAAAAAGGAGAAATGAACTGAAACCGAAAGTCGACGAAACGAAACATAAACCAAAATTGAACCGAATTGATCGAAACCGAGAAAATCGATCAAAACGAAACTAAAAAACTGAAACCGAACAGAAATGAAACTGAAAAAACAGACCACAACGAAACAAAAGTCCGAAAACGAATCTGAAACCAACCAAAAACAAACAAAAGAAACTGAAACCCAACCCATCCAGTGCTCCGAAAACGACCAAAAAGAAACAAATGAAACCGAAACCCAACTCATCCAGTGCGAAAACTCGTGTTGGCTCGAAATCAAAACCGAACTCGTTTCAATCCAAAACCCGTTTCAACCCGAGCTTGCCACTTTTTCTTAAGACACTGACCCGCATGAACCCATTTTTTTAAATTTGTCGACTCATTTTGACCCGAAAATAAGAAAGTGGAATTTCAAGTGAGCTATTTTGACCCATCTTATTAAAATCTATGACCTAAACCAACCCATATGATTTTTAAAACAACCCAAATTAACCCATTTGAAATGGTTTGGGTCAAGATTCCACCCCTACAGTCAGCCCTAGCCCATTCCTAGCCGTTTATGTTTTCTTTCTCTCCAAGCTACAAACCCTAGTTTAGTCTCTGTAAATATAACATGATCATGCACGTCTTGTAATGTTTGTTTCATTCAATAAGAATAAACGCTAGTTATAGCCCGTGGTTGCAGCCAGGTCAGTCTAAACTAAACCACGTAAAATCCTCGTGTTTGTGTATTGCTTTCGTGTTTGTGTTTAGTTCGTGTGTGTTAGTCCCTAACAATTGTGATGAAAGTAGCATGCACCAAACACATGCAACTTTTAAGTTATAACAAGTACAATCTCATATGCATATAGTTGTTATTGTTAAAAACACTAGTAGACGTGGGTAGGGCTGTTAACGAACCAAACAAACACAAACAAGGTCTTGTTCATGTTCACTTGTTAAGGAAATAATGTGTTCAGAAACGGTTCACGAACACTTACCAAACAAGATTTTATGTTCGCGTTCGTTCATTAAGAAAATGAATGTGCTCACAAACGGTTCATGAACACTTACCAAACGAGATTTTATGTTCGTGTTTGTTCATTAAAGAAATAAATGTGTTCATGAACACAAACGAACATAATCAGTGGAGCCTAGAGACTAAGATTTATTCATCAATGCGAATAATAATAAAGGAAATGAGAACAATGTAAAAGCAAAGTGAGAATATGGTTTCCTATTTTATGTTAGGCTTAATAAATTAAAGAATCTAAATATTTAGATAAAATAAATAATAAAACTTTCATGAACAACATATACAAACAAACATAAAAGAACATTCATGAACACGTTATTGAACGCTCACGAACACAATTGAACAAATAGGGGGCTCTGCTCATGTTCGTTTGCTTAACTAATGGAACAAAATTTTTTGCTCATGTTCGTTCTTTTATTAAACGAATGAACATAAACAAACTTTTCGTTAAACAATTCATCTTTTGGTTCATTTACAGCCCTAGATGTGGGAGGGAAGCCATAAGAACTTGTTTTCACCATAAACGAGCATTGCAATTGGATTTACACAATTGGTCTCGAAAGCTTTGATTTTTACAAAAATTAACTATGAAAATTTGACTTTTAAATATGTTAGGTATTGTGAACATGGATTCACACACCTCACACTTGTGAATTGGTGATTCCGGTATCGTACCGCTAACGAAAATACCGATCCCGAAAATCAAAAAATCTTGGTACCGGTATCGAAATTTTCGGTTCGGTACCGGTAGTGAAGGTAAAAATTCAGGAAATACCGGCACCGATACCGCACTGATCCCAAAACTCAAAACTTTGGTACGATTCGGTACCGAATGTACCCAATCGGTACCGATTCGGTACCGGTACTTAATTTGGTCATCCCTAGTTGTCTACTTGATTCACATTTGTAATCAACCTATGATTCACAAGAGATTCACAATTAGGTATTATTATTAGACTTGCCAATGAAATTTATGGATTATTGACACCAAAACAAAAATCAATATTGTGTCATGTAATATAAAATACTCTTTTATATATTCTTTACCTATTTGAATTTGACATTCGAGTGACATCGGTTTACCGATATTTTTTAGAGTGTGGTCAATTTATAACGTGTTTTTAAAATCTTATTTTGTAAAAGGAAAACACCCATCTAAATAATTGTAATAATTGTGTGTTCAATGCATTAAGAGAAAAAGGGATAACTATAAAAATAACTAGTTTTTACAGGATAACAAATCATTCTAATCATAAGCATTGTTGTCGTAGTTATAACAAGCTAACCAAATTGTAACAAACATTTCAATATTTCATTTTAATTTTTATGACTATCATAGTAAAAACTTTTTCATGGCAAACGATATGTTTTATATCTAAAGTTCATAGATGTCGATGCCCTTTACAAAATCTTGAACTTTATGCTTTTCATCGTCACCCCTGTTTCCATTCGACATTGTATTTGATCAAGATCTATATTTGATCATTTTAGAACAATCCATGTTATGATCTGGACCAATATGTTTTTATTTTTTATTTTATTAAAACTCTTTGCATTTGTATTATCATTAGGGTTTAACTAATTGCATCGAAACAGAAGGCAAGTGGACAACAAGCTGCGCCACTATCCCTTTTTGATGAAATAAAGTAACACCTCAAGAAACTAGTTATGATTTTCATGAATAATATCTTAAAATCTAGAAAATAAAATAATTCATTGATGATTTGATGCACACATCATTGAAAAGAATTTCACTTTAAGTTCATATTTGGGTAAGAGACAAATGGGTTGTGCCGTTGTGAATAGACCGGGCTCAGTACAACTTGGTGTTTGTCCATTTATATAAGGGCCCATGGGGGACTTCATAATTAATGAAAAACGAAAAATCAAGAAAGGATAAGGCCCGTAACGTTATTATTATTATTATTTTTTTAAATTTTATAATAATTAGAACCTGTTATCAAAAAGGCTTACGAGGATCTTTACCAATACTTTGTTGGATTCGTACCATTGGCGGATCCAGCATACAAACGGGTGGTTCCCCGGAACCACCCGAGTTTCGAAATAATAGTGTACGGATATATAGAAGACGCGTAGGAACCACCTTATAAATTAAGAGGGAACCACCTAAAAAAAATTCCTGGATCCGCCACTGATTCGTACCTGAAATTTTGCTAGAGCGAATCAAATGTTTACTGTTGGGGCTGAAAGTCAAAGTAACGACGACTTTTTGATCAACAAATTTGCAAAAGTCGTCGAAGTATGCAAGAATTCTAAGCTAACAATAATAATCTCAAGGAAACCATCAACTTTTATTTGTATGACTTTTGAATTTCACATTTTTATTTTTGAAAATTTGTAGAAAACTTGTCATTGAAACTTGAAAGTTGTATACTTGTATTCCTTTTAATTAAGACTTTTTTTAATTTAACTCAAAGAATTAACCAAGAACGAATTAACATAACTTATCAAAACAAAAACAATGAATTTGAATTTAATAACTCTCGATCTTGCAACCAGAAAAATATAGCTCTAAAACCGAAACTTGAAAATTACGTCATGCAAACCTCGATCGTATAAAACAAATAGTGTTTATGCGTTAACCGTTGGTTCACCATCTTGGCAAATGAATTATCTTGCTTCCTATCTATTATACGCTAAATTACTACGAAAGTCATGTGCTCTTGTCCGCAAGCAATTGAGTCGGCAGAGGAAAATGTGACAAGTCGAGAGTTCACCTTTTTGCCTCAAAGGGAGGTGTCTGGTCTAGTAATTATAAAAAAATAGTTTAAACCTTGAGAGCGTGGTTAATAAAAATAAAAACAAAAAAAATTACGGCCTCTTCTGTAAGCTATATCTCATCAAGTTTATGTGTCATCATAAAAACCATTTATTTTCATAAAAACATATGTATTAAATAACATATAATATACACTTTATTTATATGTATTAAAAAACCAAACAAATTAATCAAAGATTACACAACAAAAAACATACAATTTTTACCATAAAACAAATAACAAAACACCAAAACATGAATGTGATCAATACCCAATATTATCAATAATTCCCATAACCACATCACAAATATGCTTCAAGCCCTCTTCTCTAGCAGCAATCTCCGGTGGATAAACCAAATCCGGATACCTCTTAAACGCATTATGACACGAATTCGCATAATCAGCCGCCACCATCACATGCATATAAGCGTAATCATACAACTCCGACCCCAAATCCTTAACCGAATCTTGTAACGAGCTACCCGCGGCCAAATACCTATCAGCACATTGCTTCAAAACCTTCTTCATTAAATTATCATTAGTCTTGTTGCTCACTAGAACATTAGATGACAAGAAAGAGTTGGTGTTGGTGGCATTAGCCATTGCGAATCTCGCCATTATAATCGCTAGCCCTTTTGTGTCGGCTTGTGCACTAGTCGAGTTGGATTGGAGAGATGATATGCAAAGGTCGTAATACTTGGTGGTTTTGCATGTTTTTTGGATTAAATTCATGTCACCAGTGACAAACACATTAGGGGTTTGAGTGCATGATATTGTGAGAATAAAGAGTGGTAGAAAATAATAAAAAGAAGAAGATGGAACCATTTTGGGAAGAGTTTAATGTCAATGACTCAAAACCAAGGTCCAAGGGTGTAAAAGTGGCCAGCCTTTTAATATGTTCTGAGTACAGGTTTCAATGTTTTATATGGAGGAAAATTCTAAAAGGATCTCATTAACTAATTTCGAGAGATTTCATTTTTGTCAAGTCTTAACGCTTCTTTTATAACTTGTTAGTGTTCAACGCGTAACTTGTTAGTGTTCAACGCGTGTCTTTCACGAACTGTTAGCTTCTAACGTGTCTTTCACGACATGTTAGCCATATTAATTATTTTTTAATATTACATGATTATAATTAACTTTACTCATGTTTGGTTTTTTAATAACTTGTAATGCATAAAGTTTTATAAAGTTCCAAATATACCGTTGATACTTACTTATTTTTATCTATGTGTTGGCATAAATTTTACTTAAAAAGAGACTGTTCAAATTTTATTAAACATTTATTGAACATTTCGATAATTTGATACTCAGTTTTGAGTAAAATTTTGTGACAATATGTAGAAAAAATAAATACGTCTCAACGACATATTTAAAATTATATATAAATTTATATCTTACAAGTCATAAAAGAAAAGGCAAATATGTATTAAATTAATTATAATAATGTAATGTTAAAAAAAACTATTTACACTCCCCAATACACTCCAATACACTCCCCAACTCCTATATATACATCACTTGTCTGGATGAGAACCCAAAACCTCACACTAATGGTATGTTTAGTACGGGATAATAGAATAAATGTGGGAATGAAATAGATGTAGGAATGGAATGAACAAACCAATGAAATGGATCATTACCATTCCATTGTTATGTTTGGTTACCATTTAAAAATGGAATGATTAATCACTTTATTATTATTAATATTTTTATTTGTAATAATAATAAAAAATAAATAAAAATAAATAATATTAATAATAAATGAATATTCATAATAACTATTTTTAGGACCCTCGTACTGTAACGAGATCATTAAACCGTATATGTGTTGTGAATGTTAACTCATCAAATTTAAATATATATATATATATATATATATATATATATATATATATTGATAATGTAGTAATAGTTCTAATATAATAATAGTTATATTATAATATACAAAACAATAATGATTATATAATAATAATAATAATAACTATAATTGGAAAATAATAATAATAATAATAATAATAATATAATTATAACTTTATACTAGTAATAATAATTGTTAACTTTTTTGACTTTTTCATTCCTTCATTTTTCATTCCTTGAAGGAATGAAAAAAAACACCTAGGGCCCGTTTGTTTCACAAACTTTTTTTAAAGGATTTGGAATTGGAATTGGATTTGGAATTGGAATGGAATGGAATGTTTGAGAATCCATTTCATGTGTTTGGTTGGTTAATATGTATTGGAATTGAAATCTTCTTCATTCTCGGGTTTTTTTTTGAAGAACGAGGACAAAGGCGGAAACGTTTTAGTTTTTTTACATTTTTCATTTTTTATTTATATTTTGAGTTATGATTTTTTTATTAATTTTTTTGAATTTTTTTTGGAGAGGTTTTTATTTTCCATAACAATCCTTTAAAATAGGTGGGATTTTAAAATCCCATGAAATGTGGGATTTAATGGGATTTAGTTTCCATTTTCATTCTTTCATTTAATTAAACGAACCTATCAATTCATGGGATTCAAAATCCCATTCCTTAGAATTCCTTCTAAATCCTAGAAACGAACAGGACCCTAGGGTATGTTTGGTTGGAGGTAATGAAATAAAGGAGGAATGGAACGGACAAGGGAATGAAATTGATCATTACCATTCTTTTGTCTTGTTTGGTTAACTTATAGGAATTAAATCAATTATTAATTTTTATTGTTTGGTATAAAAAAATTGTACAAATGAAATACAAATAATAAAAACACTCGTATCTAAAAATACTTTTTACCCCCCCCCCCCCCGCCCAAAAAAAAAACTCTACAATGGCGACAGTGGTAGCTCCGGCAACGAAAATGGTGGTGGCGGTGCGGTGGTGGTGGCGGTGGAGTTGGTGGTGGTGCCGATGGTAGTGGTTAAGTGTGGCAAAAAAAACCCAAATGGGTTGTTTTGGGTCAATTTAGATAATTTTTAAAACTGAGATGGGTCATGATGGATCAAAAGAATTTTACAAGAAGGGCAGGATGGGTTGGATAGATGCTAGTGACTTTTGGTTATAGGTTAGAATGAGTTTGTTTATGGGTTAGAATGGACTAAAACAAGCTTTATTCAATTTTATTTCAAACAAAACCCACGCAACCGAATAGAAAACGAGAAATCAAAACCGAAACCATTGAAACTGAACATATACCGAAACTGACCTAAATGAAAAAAAGCAAAACCGAAGCGAAAAAAGAAACCGAAAAAAAACCGAACCTGAGCTGAGATGAAACCGAGTTTTTTTTTATGAACGAGGAAGATGGGAGAAACATTTTAGTTGTTTTACTTTTTGCGTTTTCGATTTATATTTTGAGTTATTATTTTTTTATTAATTTTTCTGAATATTTTTTTGAGGGGTTTTGAAACCCTTTGTATTTTAGCATTTGTTTAGTTCAAGATGGGTTAACTTTACCCAGCTTGACCCATACCCATCCTAAAACGAATAAAACCGAGAAATCAAAACCGAACAAAAACCGAAAACATTGAAACCGAATAGATACGAAACGAAAAAAAAGCAAAAATGAACCGAAAAAAAACCGAACCTGAGCCGAGACGAAACCGAGATTTTTCTTTTCTTTTCTTTTTTTTTATGAACGAGGAAGACGGGAGAAACATTTTAGTTGTTTTACTTTTTGCGTTTTCGATTTATATTTTAAGTTATTATTTTTTTATTAATTTTTTGAATATTTTTTTGAGGGGTTTTTAAAACCCATTGCATTTCAACATTTACTTGGGTCAAGATGGATTAACTTTACCCATCTTGACCCATATCCATCCTAACCCTCTATTTTAAAAATTCATCTTGACCTATACCCATCCTGACCAAAACCCATTCTAACCCATCACCCAAATCCAACTCAACTCACTCATATTGCCACCTCTAGTAGTGGTGGTACCGGTGGTTGTTAGGTGGTGGTGCTGTAAAAGTAAGGTGAAGGAGGAATGGAATAATAAAAAGAAGGGGGTGGGAAGGAATGGTTTTGAGGGAAAATTTCCAAAATATCCCATTTTAGAGAGAGAAGTCCCAAAATAGCCATTTTTTCCTCAAAATCTTTTATAATTTGGACTGTCAAGACGCATTGGGAAAATATAAAAATAAAGACGAGATTTCGAAAGAAAGTCAGGTAAAAGACGAGATTTGGGGAAATAATGTCGGTAGAGTCCAAATTATTTGTAATCTTGGAGCAAAAGTTCAAATTTTTCAAAAACTTTTTTACTCAAAAAACCGTCTTGAGAGACTGTATTATTATGTTTCGTACATTTCCCGTCCATATTTTTAAATTCTTGAAAAATTATATTTTTGACATTTATACCCCTGAACCACCACCACCACCTTGAACCACCACCATCACCACCTTGAACCATACATAGATTAATTTGATTGTATGTTTGTCTGTTCAGCTTTGTTTGAATCTCTATTGTTGGAAGCGTGTGGGTGGACGGTGAATGGTGCGGTGGGACTGCTGTCGACGGGAAAGTGGCACGTGTGTCAATCAGCAGCTGAGGCGGTACTCCGAGGTGGAACCATACACGCAATGCTAGAACTGTTTTCAGTCAGACAAACCACGCAGTGGACGGCGATGGACTCGTCGGAAACGAATACATGGGAAAGTGTTTGTAGTGAAACAAAGCTTCTGAATCTCTTTGTTTGAGTAAGAGTAATTAGTTGGAGTTTATATTTAAGAAAAATTGTAAAAACATGTGATGTATATGACGTTTAGATTTGTATTAAGTTTCATTTTGATTAATAGAGCATTTCATTAATTACAAAAACCATGAGCACATATATTGTTTTGTATTAAGGTTAAAGTTGTTAAAGGATGAGAGTCCGGCAGCTGTTCGGAATCCGATCTGGGATTTGGTTATGAGATTGGTTGGTGTATCGAAGTCCATTGGGTTCGTTGACGGCGGTGATACTCGGACTTCAGTGTGGTGTGGGTTATTACTTATTAGGTGATGGTGGTGGTTCAAGGTGGTGGTGGTGGTGGTTTAGGGGTATAATTGTCAAAAATATAATTTTTCAAGAATTTAAAAATAGGGACGGGAAAGGTAGGAAACATAATAATACAGTCTCTCAAGACGGTTTTTTTTAAGTAAAAAAGTTTTAGAAAAATTTGAACTTTTGCTCCAAGATTACAAATAATTTGAACTTTACCGACATTATTTCTCCAAATCTCGTCTTTTACCTGACTTTCTTTCGAAATCTCGTCTTTATTTTTATCTTTTCTCAATGCGTCTTGACAGTAATTATAAAAGATTTTGAGGAAAAAATGTCTATTTTGGGACTTCTCTCTCTAAAATGGGCTATTTTGGGAATTTTCCCATGGTTTTGATGGAATGGGATTCCATGTGTAATGGATGATTCCATTTCATTGAGCAACCAAACACCACTTTTTTCATTCCCACGTAATGAATCATTCCATTCCTACTATCATTCCTGCATACCAAACGCTACCCTATATCCAAATGAATGAAAATCCTAAAAATAGAAGGAGTTTTATTCCATGTGAAATGATCCATTTCATTCATACATGGTGTCGAAACATGCTTTTTTCATTCCTTTGGAATGACTTATTACATTCCATCTTCATTTCTCCATAACAAACACTACCTAATAGGCAAGAGTCTATACCAAATGAGCTAGCCTCACATTAGCGTCACAAGTAAGTTTTAATCAGAAAAAAAAAACAAACAAAAAAAAATGTTAAGAGAGGGCAGTGGCACACCCATATTTAAACTAAGTTTTTTTTTTTTTGGAGAAAGATAATTTTAGTATTGTTTATACCAGAATTTTGAAAATTCTGATTGTCCCTTATAAAAAATTTGGTTAAGCATCCTGATCGCCTCTTATGAAAAGAAATTCTAGCTCAGCCACTGGTCAAAGGGCCCGGGTCATGAAGCCTTGTGACACTCTGATGCGGTTTAAAGAAAGGACATCTCTTGTTGATGTAGTGAATATCCTATTTATAATCACTACTGGGTCAGCCTTAACTTGTGCTTACAAATTTATTAATCACTTCTCATTTCACTAATATCATAGCGATTACCAATACAAATAAGTGTTCACGGGTGTTTAAATAAAGCTCAAAGCCGCCTTACTTGTTCTCCTTGAATATCACGTTTCATCTTGATCTTTTATCTTTATTACGATATAAGAATATGAAAGAGAAGAACTGTAATAATGATTTTTTTTTCTTTGATTTATATATTTCCTCCAATAAATTAATATATCATTAATTTAACAATATATTTAATAAATTAACAAATAGGTTTATATATATTTTTTAATAAGATATTTAAATATATAAATATCCTTTTATATATATAATAATAAATATAAATATATAATAATAATTATATAAATATAAATAATAATTATATAATAATATTAATATATATATATATATATATATATATAATATCATATAATTTGCAATTTGCTACGCGATTGATTGATTATAATTGTGGTCAATTTTGGGATTTACAGGAGAGCAAAGCAATAAAGTGACTTGTTATAGGGGAAAACACAACAACTTGAGGCACAATTTGCTCACCTCTTCTTGCACACTTTTGCATTTGTTGGTACAAAATCACATAAAAGACTTGATTCAATTATAAAAACACTGCTTTTAAGCATGTTATATAGAAAGTTCCTTTCGACTTACACAAATTAAGAAGTGTTTTAAATATGTTTTGGAAGGTTGATGTTGAAAGAACAAAAGACAAAAGATGTTCACCCAATTTGAATAATAAATAAATAGTATTTAATGTGTAAGTATGTTTGGATATCTTTTTCTTATTGTGGATGCTACCACCAATTTCTTGTTTGATCAAAATTTACAAAAAAAAAAAGAAAAAAAAGAAAAAAAGAGTTAATTGGTATTATACAATTAAGACTTTAGCTTGGTTTACAAATATTTAATTTAGATATAATTCTTTTCATATCATATAACTCATCCAGTGACAAACTGACAATTGTTGTTCTTTTAATATCCTATTTGACCTCAATAATTTCACACAAGGCTTTGTTAATTCTGATCTTACATCTATCTTGTAATTATGTTTGTCGATTCTTTGTGGCCGGTCTTTTTAATCTTGTATTTTACCACTATAAATGATAGGGTTGCTTCGTGGTTACAAATATAAACCGGCGAGCCTACCTATTTTGATACTCTTGAATTCAACTTAGATGAAACAAGGAGCCTATTTTGGAATTTTTATAAGTTCTAAGACGACTCATTTCAACTGGATCTCTACTGAGAGAGACTCGTTTTGACTTACTACCCAACCTGCCCATTTTGCTAGCCTTCAAGAAAATGCCGAGCACACTTCTTAATCCCAAACACGGCTAGAACATCGTGAACCCTCATGAAGGTGATGGGCGCGGTTTCACTGTCCTGAACACCTTGCTTTGGCCACGAAAGAGGTGGGTTGATGTTCCGGTGTTCCCGCTCCATCCCAAAATTCCTTCCCGTTCGCTTCCATTTCGTACTTGATATCAGGGTGGCTATCCCAAACCGGTTGGTTTTTTGTCAGGCACAAACCACACGGGGTGGTGTTCCCAACAGGGACGAAGCCTTCCTGAGCCCACCTTGGCGTACCTCCGTCCACCCCGGGTCATGGCCCTCTTACAAACAGTTATCATAATATTCTGTTATGATTCCTTAACAATGTGAACTTGCAATGATTTTAATGAACAATAATATAATAAAACACCTCAGTTTTCTATGTACATTATGTATGCACTTATTCAATAATTGTTGCTGATGAAAGAGACTTAACTGGTCAAGAAACAATGAAAGAACAAACGAGAATATGAGTCATTATGACAAGCAATTGTGAAGTATGATGCAATTTCCCAACCACTTGATAGTGATACATGTCATTAAATCAACAACAAATATGCATAAAACCAAATTAAATTATAAAATTAATTCCTGTGGATAAGTCTTTTGTTTACGACGAATCAAGACGTGCCAGTTGTCTTTGTTTATACAATACAATTAATCAAAAAACATTAAAAAATGAACACTTTACGTGTGAAAGAACACGAAGAACTTAAAGAAACCAACCTCATTAAACAGTAGATGATTGAATTCTTCTTCCTGGTTCGATTTATAATTTCTTTTTCCTTTTTTTATTTACAATATGGAGTAAGCTCGGATTACCTCAACAATGGGTGCCCGGCACAAGGGACATTTCCCTCCTCCACGAACCAACTCATTGGCGCATTTTGAGCACGTGCACATGTGACCACATCTGTACCAAATATCAAAACTCATAAAAATACTTTTTAAAATATTTATTTATTGAGGCTGCGCGTTCATACGGGTAAATATGTATTTACCTGTACAATAGTGAATCAATTTGGCTATCACAACAAATACAACAGTTTCCCTTTTTCACCTGAACCCATTTGCATCCATCTTCAGAAGTTGTTGATTCAATACCTACATCACATTTCATCATGTTTATGTTTCTTTTTTTATATATATATATTTACTTATGAATTGGTCCATTCGGGTTATGTTTTACATCTAAAGGGCCAAATGGGTCAAAAGTCACCCATCATGTACGGTTAATGCAGAAAACCTCTTAAGTCATTTGCTTCCAAAATTAAAACATTATTAAGATAATAGAAACTCAGTGATCATAATTGACACGCTAATATTATTGATTAAATATAGTATAGACACTTGGAAAAAAGCGTAACATGTGAACCCAACCTAACCTGTACCAAAAAATAGGAATTTTATATAACCTATTAGTGTGCATGAAACCGAAAAAACAGATCCGTAACTGAAATAACTGACACAACCAAAACCAAAATAACTGAAGCCAACCCAAAACAGACGGTTTAGTTTTATGTTTTTTCAAAAACCGAATTTACAGTTCGATTTAGGTTTTGAATGTACCAAAAACTGAAAAAATGAACCGAACCCGATGTGAAACAATCAATCAAACATTACTTAACAAAAAAAACTAAGAAACAAAATTTCAGTAGCCCAAATTAATTATTTTGGGTCTTCCTCTTTTTTTTTTTGGCCTAAATGGCAAAACCAAAAAAAGCAAAACCATTGCGGAAACCAAAAATCCAAGACTGGACAGTCTTTAAAACTTAAAAACCGAATGTATGGTTTGAGAGCCCAAACCGACCAATAGGCACCCCTAATTTATAACCAAGTAAATTTTTATTATTTTTATTTTTATGTTTATTTCAGTTTATATGTTAGCATATGCCTACCTTGTTGACCACCGGCCCGATTCAAAGCAGCAGAAACTTCTTGTCTAACCGAACGTTGCAACTCGAGTTGCATATCCATGCAAGCCTCAAGCATCCTCTGCATGTGACTCATGCCTTGCTGGAGCCTCGCCATGTCAGCCCTTAAGTCATTAATCATCTCCCACTCCTGTCCAACAAATTCCCGTTTGGAAAAAAAAGGAATTATTATTTAAACAACAAATGAGATACTTGACTTACAAGTTCAGAACGATGAATGCTGTGACGGGACCAACTAGAATGAGGCATATCATGGTGGTGCCAAATTGGTTGTGGCGGTGGTACTGGCGGAGATGTTTCCGTCAGTGAAGGTGGTCTATCAATGGCTTCATGCTGCTCTTGACTTTGCCTTTCTACATATGATTGAATCAAATGGTCCAAACTCTCACGGAATCCACTTCTAAGGAGATTAGAAACACTTCTCCTGTAATATAAACAGAATCAGTTAAAAAGAAAAAAAAACGACTTATAATACAAATATGTATTACCTGCTCACAAGTTCTCTTAATTCCATACTGTACACATTATCATCCTCCGGTGCATGAAATCTGTTGGCTCTCCTAATAACAGTTCGCCGTGTTCTTGGCGGTTCAACCGGTTCGCGTGAGGTTTCTTGTACCCAGTAATTACCTGAACTTTCATCAATGCTTGCTTGTGGATTTGTGGTTTGAGCATTTGTACCAGTTTCCAAACTTCCCATGTGGTCTGGAACCTGATGAGTATCGGGTTCTTGAACCAATGATTGAGTTTGATCCTGATTTTCATGTCCAGTTTCCTGTGGAGTGTTGGCTTGAGTCACATCACTTCTAAAATCAGTGGCGTTGCTGTCTGGTGAATTTTCAGATTGGACGGTTACTTGACTGCGAACAATGTTTTCTAGTCTGAACCGAAACCCTTCTCTGATTAAAATACACATATTACATATTCACTATCAAGAACTATTTAACATTTATAAATATTACATGTTTTAACCAACATGCATGGCAACATTAAAGAACAAAATGTACCTAAGACCAGAGACCGTATGGCGTTGTCTGAGCTGGACTAACTCACTTGCGGCCAATGATGGCAGCCTCTCCTCCTCCGCAGGCCTTTCATTTCTTAAAAATCTGCCTCTCAGTAACGACTGGCATGGTAATATTATCAGTTAACACATCAACAATAATGATACTATTAGTTGCTTGAAAGGAATATAACTGACCTGAATTCGGTTTCTATGAGCAAAATCAGAAACAGCACGGTACTCTGTTAAGCCCTGAAGTTCCCTCTGGCGATCCCTCTCAGCCCGCACAAGTAAGTCAAGTAAAGCTTGTCTCCCACGCAACCGCAGCATGTCCCTTCGAATATGTTCTGGTTGACCTTCATCATGGTCAGCATGTGTCCTATCATTACTTTGATCATGAACCACTGCACCTTGTTCACCCCTATGACTGCCACGAGATCCCCTCTGTTGACTAGTCATTTGCACCCACTCCCTCACAATCCGAACCCTTTCACGCTCGGTTTCACCAAGCCACTCGGATCGTGGACTACCACTTCTCTCAGGAACACCAGTTTCCCTCCAGCCCTGAACTATACGCCTCACCCTCTCCCTCTCTCTTTCAACATCAGCCTCGCCTAAATCAGGAGACCGCTCACGGGTAGAACCATTATCTTCTTGAAGCCCGGTTTGTGCGTCCATTTGATCATTGGACCAAGCTCCATATTCATTATCACTCTCGTGTTCACTTGCCCGGCTTTCTGACATATTAGTGTCCACACCACTCTGTCGCCTGAGCCTTTCTCTCACCCTCTCCCTAGCACGGTTCAAAACATGCTCATCTTCCAGTTCTCTCCACATCTGCAAGATAGACGATGCACGTGTACTCGGTCTCTCAACATTGGTATGGGAATCAGATTG
Source organism: Bidens hawaiensis (assembly GCF_021521415.1). Classification (NCBI taxonomy): domain Eukaryota; kingdom Viridiplantae; phylum Streptophyta; class Magnoliopsida; order Asterales; family Asteraceae; genus Bidens; species Bidens hawaiensis. Next base: position 137,810 of record NW_027494913.1, read on the forward strand.
AGATTCCCTCAAGAACGAAGAACCAAGTGTCGAAACCGTCTGCAAGCCCGCAAGCGCCATCAACTCGGACTCACGGGTCCTTCTCTCAATCGTAGTGATCATATCCTCCGCTTCTCTAGCAGCCCACCGGCTCAAAATCCGCGACTGTCGTCTTCTCGCAGCAGACGTCTCGGCTATATCATCACCTTCAACTTCAGATCTCCTTCTCGTTCTCCTAACCAAATCACCTCCTTCACTTTCCTCACCATCCTCATCATTACGAGGAAATCCACACGACTCGAACGACATACAATCATCCAAATGATCTCTCATCAATTCCTCCAATCTCTCATCAAATTCTGAATACGCATCCGTCGAGCTCTCAGGCTTATGCACCGGTTGTGATTGAACGTCACTCATCTTTTCACTAACCCTAACCACCTGAATTCACTAACTAAACACAAAATTCACCATATCCAATAGCCTACCGTTAAACTGAGATCAATGATCAATCCAATTCACTAAATAAACAATAATATATGATTAGATCAAACTAGAATTGGATTATTGGAAGCTGTAGATAGAAGAACAGAGAGAATGTACCTGTATGAGATCTTTTTCAATATAATTGGAAACAAATAGAGAGAGAATTTGTGTTTTACATGATGATGATGATGATATTGTTTATGGTTGAGTGATTGTTTGTGTTTTGGTGATGAACAAGCTAGCCCTAATACCGGTATTTGGGGATTATTATTATTGGCACGTTATCACTTAATATTGTATTTGAAAGAAACTTTACAAGTGAGCAATTGCAGTTGATAATTGTTGATGTTTAATGCTTGTTACAGATGCAATATAGTGTACACGTGTCATGCAAATGTAATCTTATCTGTATACTATGTCCACTTTGACTGCTCAATTGTAGATCTTAGAACAAAGTACAAACATTGAAACAAAAAGGAATGTTTTGAGGATGGTTAGTTACACAAAGGTGTTCCAATGTCACGTATACGAAAAGAGCAATGTTTTAATAACCGAACCGGACAGCCAACCGGTTCACCGGTTCAACCGGCCGAACAAATTTGGTAAAAAAAGACGAGTCATGCTAGAAATATGATTTTTCAAAAAGAAAATATTTTTTTTCCTTTGAAAACAGGTTCAACCGGTCCGGTTTTTCGGTTTGACCGGTCAAACCGGTTCGGACCGCCGGTTCTCTTGCAGCCGATCGTGTATATAGAACCGGACCAGTCAATGGCCCGAATCTCGGTCGGACCGGTTCGACCGGCCGGTCCGGTCCGGTCACAACAACAATGAACAAGAGCTTTCGTTAATTAACTATTGAAAAGTGTAATGGTTTAATAAACTACTTTATTAAAATAATAATATGTACTTTTATTATATATAAAACTATAATTATAAATTATCACAATCTGAATCAAATAAAGAGATCAAAGCAATAAAAGAAACCATGTAAGAATAGTTAGATACGTGTATAAATAAACAACTAAATATTTAAGTAATACTAAATGAGTCGTTCGCCATGTTCGAATTTTTTACATTTGATCAAATTAATCTGATAATCAAGATTGATGCAAACTCTACTCGTTTGACGTGAAATTTTTTATTCTTTGCCTTTTACATAATAGTTGCATAAAATGGTAAGTTCATAACATAAATAGCAAATGTGTTATACTGTTATGTGTAAGAAATAGTTATCCATGCACTATAAATCCTAGTGTAAAACTTTATTCTTGAGCTTTAAATTTTAGTTTAAAATACTCACCTGGTTTTAAGTTATGACATAACAACATAATGATTTCTTTTTTAAATAAAAAGATTAACCCGTGAACCAACCATATTAACCTGATCACAAGCCATTTAGCTATACGTGCTCACAGCTATAACAAGAACCTTATGGGCTAAATGTAGACCTGCAAATTTAGGTTACATTTATGTCGTGTCAGAAATGTATCATTTTAGTCAAAACTATACATACTCGGGCATTTTACGCCATGTAGCGACTGCTCCTCATTTTAACATTTTGCAAAAAACAAGCGTAGTGGGAAAATGCCCCCCAAACACATCTCTTTCCTCCCTATCTCTCTGTACACAACGTTCACCCAAAATGCGACACAAAAAAACGCCAGGGGTGGTGTTCCCAGCATTTTGGGCCCTCAAAATGTCCGTCTACGGATGGTCTTATAAGCTATGCTTTCGGTTTCCGACACTTACTATAAAAATTGAAGTTGAGTAAATAATAGAGGGACCATTTACGTAAGTAACCCGAAGAACAATGGAGGTTCTCACGGATGGAGTTTGCAACAACCTTCATCATCACCGGACTCAACTCTATCTCATATTTATTAATCTCCGTACGACTAAAGCTTTAAATCAAGCTCCAAGGCTATGGTATCACCGGATTCCGGTTACGCGTCGTCTAATGACGGAGATGCTCCGGCAAAATCTTCGCCTCAGAAGCCTGAGCCACTTCCTCCGTCAGGTATTACCGTTATTTGTTGTTACTCGATCTGTGACCTATTTGATCCACTTATTTTGACCTAATTTTTTATTCTGTTTGACCTACGTTCTCATTTAGCAGACGAATTGCTGTCATGCGTAGAATTTGAGCTTTGTTATTGATATTGATATCGTGTTACGTTTTGATGATGTGTATGGTAATAAGATAATATTTATATACAGCGTTGAGATTGTGTTTAGGTCAGTATCAGATAATTGCATCTCAGATTCGTTTTTGTGCCTGCTAGTTTTGAATTATTGATTAGATTTAATTGATTAATAACAGCAGATCTTTTGTATGGCTATATGTAGAGCTTTGCTTGTTTATAAGTTATAGCATTGCTGCATTATTATTTGAAATGACTGTTAAAACTAGCAGATTCTGTGCTTGTAGTTTTAAATATTCTATAAATTTAGAGTAAAAAGTTACATTGAAGTTTGCAGCCAGCGGATTCTGGACTGTTCTGTTGTAATAACATTAACTAAAGCTAGTGACTTATTATACATAGCCACCAGTTGTTTTAAAACAGCATTTTGATTATATTGATAATTTGATATCTAGCAAACAGTGGCGAAGCTTGGACTAAGACACCGGGGGGGCTGGACTCAAAATGTATACAAAAATTCACAAACGATGGGGGGGCGGACTCAAATTTTCGGCTGAAAACGCCTAAATTTACACTACGCATAAAAAAATTCTGGCGAAAACGGGTAAATTTACACTACTAAGCCCTAAGTAAGCTTCGTCAATGCTAGCAAAGTCCTGTTAACGACAATTTCAGCACGTGTGATATGAAGCTGATTCGAGATGGCTAGTTTCCAAAGAATTTAGAGTAGAAACATGAACAATATTTAGCACCATTTTTTTGCTTAGTTGGCTCAACAAGATAAAGCAGCCTTATATAGGCTTACAAACAAGACAATGAAATAGCTTACATGATCATGGAGCACTAAGCCACTAATCTACGAACAATAATAAAACTCATGGAATAAAGAAAGCAAGGCAGTAAAATTCGAAATTGCAAGTAAAAGGTGGAGTGCATGGTGAACGTGGGGGTGACTCAAGCTATTGTGCGTATTGACGTGTTTGCTAATATATTATTATATGATTGAATAGGATATTAATGTTTTGATTTTCTTCTTTTGAGAACACAAACATGATCAGATCCACAGGACTACGATTCAGATGAATTACAAAATAAACTTGCCAATCAAAAAGAACAATTTATCAAATAGTAGAATTGTGGGGAAAAAATCACCTTTTTTTTGTTCATAAATCTACATATCCATGCTCAAGGTCTTGTGTAAACATGAGTTATGACTATCTTATTATGAGATTTTTTACTAGTAACGTTTAGTTTCAACTTTCATGTTGAAGACACCACAGAGACTACATATCTGAGGTTTCTTGCATCAAATGCTGAAGCTGGTTCAATAATCGGAAAGGGTGGAACAACAATTTCTGATTTCCAATCACGATCTAACGCACGGATCCAATTGTCACGCAATTACGAATATTTTCCAGGAACATCCGATAGGGTTATTATGGTTTCTGGAACAATTGATGAAGTTCTCGAGGCTGTTGAACTTATCCTAACTAAGTTGGTTAATGAGGTAATTATTGTTACACATTTGCATCTGATAGCCTGTGTGATTTAACTTACACAATATTACTCATTGTTAAATCAATTTATGCTGAAGATGGTGATGAGGCCGAGCCAAGATCAAAAGTCAGACTAATTGTACCCAATAGCTCTTGTGGTGGAATTATTGGGAAAGGGGGATCGACGATAAGGTAAGAATGCTGCTCACCACATATTAGTGTTGTGACAACTTAGAGTTTTGATCCGTTTACATTACAGGTCTTTTATTGAAGAATCTGGGGCAAATATTAAGATCTCACCTCAGGATAACGCATATATTGGATTGAATGATCGGTTGGTGACAGTTATTGGCACCTCACAGCAGCTGGGGCAAGCCATTAATATGATTCTGTTTTAAGTTATCTGAAGATGTCTACTATGTACAGTCCATTGGGCCTACCTTTCCGTATGTTGGTATGCTTTCTTTTTTACTTGAATCAATCCTCATTAGTACCACATACATTCACAAGTGCTTAGTTGATAGTTGTACTGTAAAACCATCCTAATACATTTGCTATGTATCATGACTGTAACTAGAGACATTTTCATGTAGCATTTCTAGTACAAACTTGTCAATGAATTTGTGATGTACGTGACCCAAATATGTAGCACTTTTTTGGCATTTAACGACTCATTTAGCAACACTCTTGGATAATATTATTTTCTGTCTTACTTTGAGGTTATGTTTATTCAACTTTATGTTGCTAATTATTCCATATTATTATTTTCTTTTCGTTGTCTGTTCTGCAGCACCTCACCATGTCCCTAATTATGGACCACCTGGGGTCGGTGGAAAGTTCCAGAACAACCGCTTTCAGAACAATAAGGTTATTAACTACCTAATAGTTTTGCCTCTATTTCATCTCTAATCATACTTGTTATGGTCAAATTTCCAAAAACTTGACCTAATAATTATTTGAATACCATTGCATATATTTCTTGAAATCTGTTCGTATGGTTCAATTTACAGAAAGCTTTACTGGTGTTTGCAGGAAGATATGAGTAACTCGATGACTCTACGTGTTGCAGACGATCATATAGGGATTGTTGTGGGGCGTGGTGGTAGAAATATCATGGAAATTAGTCAGGTAAGTATCAATATTCCACTTTTGCTCATTACATGTGTTTTTTGGTCTTATCAGTCTCTCCTTGCAGATTAGTGGAGCTCAGGTCAAGATTTCTGAACGAGGTGATTTCATACCCGGGACATATGATAGGTATGCTTTTGTTTTAACATTTTCACTTCCTTAAAGCAAGTTCAGAGAAAATGTTTGGTACATTGTTAGTGAACAATATCTTTCACGTAAGCGACCTCAAGAACGGTATTTGACTCAACAATTTTAAGAGTTCAAACGAGCTGATCCTGAGCTCGACTTGACTTGAGCTCAAGCTAGGCTCGTTTCGAGTTCTATTTCTAAAATTTGAGCTTGGTTCATGAGTAGTTTTTCAATCTTCAGATCAGCTTGTTTATTACTTAATAATCAACTTTGTATACAATTTTAATTACTTTTATATATATTTTGATTAACTTTTTATATATAACATAATATATGTTATTTAGTTATTTTATCATGATTTTATAAATCATAGGAAACTTTTAGGCTTTTGGAGCCAGCTTTAGCTTGATAAGTGAAGCTCAAGCTCAAGCTAGTTTATTAAAAAATTTTACTTTAGGCTTGAGTTTTAGCTCCTCTCAATTTGAGCTTTTAGTGAGCCGATCTTGGGTCAAAAGAAACTGGAGCGGGTTGTATGGACCAGCTGGTTCTTTTTGTCAATTTATGGTTATTTTACTGCACCTATGATTCCAAGAATGATATAAATCTTCAAATTAATTAAGAAGATTTGGGTTTCAACCCGTCTGGTCCATTCTAAGAACCGAGTCCTATATATGATTATTTTATATTCTTTTTTTTAGGAAAGTAATGATATCGGGATCACAAAGGGCGATCCGTGTAGCAGAGGCCATGATAATGCACAAGGTGTCTTCAGCTTTGGCTCCACCTCCAGATGTAACTGCTGACCATCTTTCGGTTGAAAATCTGTCGGTCAAGTAAAACTGCAATAAACTGGTACCTGTTTCATTTAATTTTTTACTTTATCTTTTAAGTTCCTATATCATATCTGATGGAATAGAAAGAGAATACTAAAAGTGGAATCTAACATACAAAGGGATCCATCACAGATTGGAAGAAATATAGGTGTTTTTTGTTAGAGAATGTTTAATATTGTTGATGCTTTTGTCTTGTGTTGTGATTTTGGTTGATTATAGAATGATAAGTTTAATTTATTCATTTTATTATCTTTTAAATTGTAATTTTGGGCAAAGATCTATGACTTATATACAACTTCAACACTAGAACTTCATTCGTTGGTTGTACGACCATCTCCTCGGTCTTTCGAGCTTTCACCATAGTCGGTAAGTCGGCTCACTAGATGATGGGCACTAAGTTTTTGTTTACCGATTATGATTGATGAAAAATACTCTACAGTTGATACGAGTGGTAGATGATAAAAGTATATTTTGAGATTTATTCGTTTTAGAGTTGATGGTGTTATTTGTATATTTGCAGAGACATAAAATTATGCTTCTACTTCATACAACTATGTTGTAAATTCCGCTATCATTTGATTGTTATTAATTTATGGTGGAGTGTGTTAATTGTGTTACATTTTCCAATGCTCCGCACATTGTGGTGGGGGTGTGATAGGCACTTGGTTGGTATAGGTTTGATTTGTTATGGTAAAAAGTTTGTGACCAAAGTTGAAAGCCTAAAAGTTTTATAGTTAAAGAAGTGTAAAATTTTTGTTGCCAAAGTTGAAGGTTGAAAGTTTTGTGACAAAAGCTTGATGGCAAAAGTTGTAAGGCTAGAACTTTGAAGTATTGTTGTAAAAATTGAGAAAACAAAAGTTTCATCGGTAAGAATGAGAGGCTAGAATGTAAATGTTTGAAACTTATGTAACAAAAACTCTAAAAAAAAAGAACTATGTAAGTTGCCTTTTAATTATATCGCCTTGCTGGCTGTGTAAGTGTTGAATTAGATGACACATTATGTTTACAATTTAGATGGAAAAATGGATGGATTTAGATTTTAGATGGAAGTGTGAAACAACTGTTAAAAAAGCTCAAGGCTCGAAGCTCGAGCTCGTGGCTCGTTCGATGAAATCTCGAATAAAACTAGCTATAAAAAGTTGTTTTGAAACATCCTGAGTTGATTGGATCATTTTTGTAACCGAGCCAAAATCGATCCCAGGCTCGGCTCGTTGGCTCGATCTTAAGCTCTTTAACTTCAAAATCGAGCTAGAGCCTAGCTAAGTTGCCTCGTTTAATTTCGAGCTTGAGCTCGAAACCATTCTGTCTCGACTCGAGCTCGACTCGTAAACAGCCCTCTTCAAACAGGAATATTTTCGATACTTGTGAAGATAGATTGAGATAGGTCAAATCCATATATACTCTTTATTTTTAATTAATTACAAATGAATAAAAGTGACGTTAAATACAAAACTCATTTAAATTAGTAAGCTAAGTGAACCAAATACACATCCATACTTATTGTCTTAAATACGATAAATAAGGCGGCCGTTTAACTCCTCCCCTTGCCCCTAGTTTTTTAGAACGACAACAAGTCGCTAGTAAAATCAATAAAATACGGTTTTCCTAGTTGTATTGTGTTACTTCTATACTTAATATTGGTTTTATTAAACATTATTACAAATACCATATGTTGTATTTAAATGCTCTTTATAATACTTCAACTCATTAGACAATGACTCAACGTCAGAATACATTCATAATATAAGTAAAAATAATAACATATCCAACTATATATATAGATCTTGCAAAAAGATTGGCCTTTATTCTACTTTTTTTTAATACATGTTCCTTTATTCACCAATCTCATGTTGAGTAATAAAACATGAGGAAAAGGTTGAGTATGAGCTACACTTTGTTGTATTACTTCAATATGCAAAAAGGTATCTCTCTTACTTTCCATCGTTCTTATATTGTACATTTGTACCTTTTTATTTAAGCTTATGTTATATCAAGAGCATACATTTTTTTTAGTGAAAGTAACAAGTCAAATATTCTAAAAGACAACCAAAGACCAGTTATCTTTTCTTATTGGATGTCGTGTGTTGGAGTCTCCTCTAGAGCTCTTTTTCCTCGGTTTAGCTAGGGGGTCTTCTCAGTTGCGAATTTCCTCATTGATGGACGGGCTAGCTCGCCATATTGTGCTTTTTTGGTGAAAGGTGATCTATTTGTAAGGGTGATCCTAAATGTTCAGGTTTTTGTTGTTTAAAAATATTATAAAAACAGTTTATACTCAAATATATATAATTTAATAATTTTTGCTATCTAAAAGAAAAGAGAAAATGAGGGAATTTTATGTAGGAGAAAAAGTAGAAAAGCGTGAAATGGACGGCGGTTTGAGACATGTATTTGGTAAACTTTTTAATCAGAAGCCAACTATCATTCACACTCATTAACTTTAACGGTTCTGCTCGGAATCCGAGGCTGCCGTGAGACACTAAAATTTATGTGGATTCTACGTAAATAAACAAATTTTATATTCCAAATTTATTATCAACACAAAAATGTTAAAAAAAGAAAGAAAAATTCTCAAAATGGTCATTTTTAGAGAGAGAAGTCTTAAAATGGTCTTTTTTTATTGATTATTTTCAAGAATTTGTACTTGGAATACACATTGAAAGAAGATATAAATTATAAAGAAACATGCCAAAGACTTAAAAATATGTAGGGAGCAGACCAAATATGAGAAAATGCTGATGGAAAAGTCTAAATTTTTTCAAAATATTGATGGAAAAGTTTATATTTTTTCTTAACTTTTCTTCTCAAAATACAGTATGCTAAACTGTTTTTTTATGTTTCCTACCTGGACCGTACATATTTTCAAATTCTTAAAAAATGGGTTTTTTAAAATTCGTCTTGGGAGACGCATTTCAGAGATATTTGTTCTTACGAGACGAGATTATTGTATTTCTTCAAAACAATCTTCTTCTTCTTTCATCCTTCATGTGACACACACACACACTTACTTATACATACATACATACATACATATATATATATATGTATATATATATAATCTGTATATATATATATATACAGTAGAAACTCTATAAAATAATACACTTGGGACCACCAAAATTTATTAATTAAAAGAGTTATTAATTAATCGATAAATTAATAATTATTAATTTATATATTAATTAATATTTTATTAATTTATACTAGAATGTTCTGACTCACCAAGAAGAAAATGTAGTTGCACAGTTGTTGACTGATTAATAAATTATTGAAAGCGTTATTGGAATTAATAAAGATGATATCGATGAAGAAGATGATTAAAGTTCTACAATGGAGCCCCCTTCGCGAAACGAAGCTATTAAAGCGGCAATCACATTGAACAATTTCTTGTTGAGCTATGAGAAAACAACACCAGAAGTTCTTACCATGCTAAGAAAAATTAGAGACGAGATTCAAGAAAAATTAGAGACGAGATTTCAACAAAAAACAAAAGACAATTGAGTCATTTTTCAAGAAACCTTCATAAATTATTCATGTAATATGCTATATATAAGGAATTATTAATTTATATTTTATATGGGGTCTAAAGAAATTATCAAAAATGCATTATCTTATAATTTTAGCGAATTATTAACTTAGCATCCTATCCCCGAGTCGGGACCAACAAAATATATTATCTTAGAGAGTTTATTAAATAATCGAGTATTAATTTATTGAATTTCTACTGTGTGTGTGTGTATAAGAAACTTATACATACATACATACATGTACAGCTCAGGTAGAATACATAAAAAAACAGTCTTGGAACACTGTATTTTGAGAAGAAAAGTTAAGAAAAAATATGAACTTTTCCATTAATATTTTGAAAAAATTTTGACTTTTCCATCAACATTTTCTCATATTTGGTCTGCTCCCTACATATCTTTAAATCTTTGGTCTGCTCCCTCATAATATATATTTTTCCCCAATGTGTCTCTCAAGTACAAATTCTTGAAAATAATCAACAAAAAATAACTATTTTGGGACTTCTCTTTTTAAAAATGGCTATTTTGGAAATTTTCCTAAAAAATAATTAAGGGATTGTTGTTGTTATTATTATTATTATTATAATTAGTTTTGAACAACAAATATTTTCCACATAAAATTCTACCTTTTATCTTGCATTTGCAAGGACCTGAACCCATCGTCACACTTATGATGCGTCAAGTACCATACCACTAAACCACAATCTCACACACATGTTCTGTTTTGCAGGCATTAACTTGGATTTGTTCTCATCGCTTCAGTGTACTCACATCTGGGAGAAGTACCCGATCGGACTATCTAGTTCGATATAGTGTTTCTTCATATAGATAATGACACAAATGGTCACACGCACTATGCAATATGAATATGGACATACTGCATGAACAGTAGTACTATTGATATTGGTGTATGCCTCTCTTAAGAATTTGTTCTTTTGTTATATCAATCTTGTTCTATTGTTATATTCTCTTTTCCCCTCACTCAAACATGCAATCATAGATACATATACTAACTTTGTATTTTTGACATGTGTAAGCAAAATAAGCTGAGATCCAGCTCGCTCATAATCAAACACAACTCGTTTAAATTTAAGAGAGCTAAAAGTTGGCTCATTTTTAACTCGTCTTACACTCAAGGTTAACTTGCACTCGACTCATTTACTATTTATTTTACACGTAGAAAATATTATAGTATATAGTTGTTCATATGTTTCAATCTTCAGAGATCTTCAAAAACAATCGCCTTTCATCCCATCCCAATTCCGGTGGCCATTGGGGGCGGAGGTAGGCATTTGGGTTCATATTGGGTATCGTCCAAACCTAATATGTTCAGTTTTATATATACATATAGGACCATATTAACGAACGAACACAATCTTTTTCGACAAGCGAACCCAATATTATTAAAAAAACGATCTGAACCCACTAATTATGAAAAATCTAGTTAATTTTTTGGTGTATAATCTTTTTCTAATAAAGTATTTAAAGAAACCATATAAATTACTAAATACTAACTCAACTGAATTGAGCAATTAGCCCAAACATTATATTAACGAGAAACCTATAGTTTCAATTAAAAAGTATGCCAATAACCAAATTAATCATCTATAATCTAATTAGTAATTAAAAAGTAGGCAATACACTAGTAACCCAATTAGTTTTTGTTTGGTTGTTTATGCTTATCACTTATGATTTATGTGTAATTGCAATATGTTTAAGCTTGATTAGAATTATATATTTACGTTAGAAATATGTGTTGATTGGTTTGTGCTGAATTTGTGAATTTAGGGGTTACTGATATTTTTTTTTAAAGAAAACCAAACCCGAGACGACCTGTCCAGATTCAAAAACTTTGATGCCGGATTGTGATAAACTCAAACACTGAAAAATACCTGGAAATGAGACATAGGCATCAAACTTCTAACTACTTTATCAATTGAATTAAATCAACATATTCTATTTTTATCAATAAGGATAAACACGGATTAAATGAACATCTCCACAGAGCGTTGGTTCATTATTACTTAATACAATTACAAGAATGACATGAATTTCTTATATTCACATTTTAAGAAACAAATGTCTCTAAAAATCTATACAAAAATGACATGAACTTGCAATGTAATACGGATAGTTGTCTTAGTTATTACAGCTGTCTTAGTTATTATGCATGCATCTTAAACTGGAATATAAATATATATTTAATGAGATCTTAATTGTACTTTATTTTATCTCACAACAAAAAAATGTAGTTTATATCCGAAAAACAACAATCATGGATTCATGGTTCATTATTTCCAATTGTTTAGTCGCTAAAAGCTTTGATAGTGAAGATTTTACATGCAACAAGTAACTATTTTTTCTTTAAAGTTGGGTTTTTTATAAAAAAAAAAAAAAAAAAAAGCTGGTGGGGTGGCAAGAAGGGAGACTTGGTGTTGTATGCAACCCAGATTCGATTCCCGCCCTCATCATTTAGCTTGGGTTGCATCATAACGATGGGAGACTATGCGAGTAGATGGTATTCACTAGTTGAATCATTGAACTAAACGGGTTATATCTCACTGCATGGCCGTGCCTTCGGGCGAGTATTCACGAGCATTGGCCTTAGATGAGGGGTTTCTACGAATCGAAAGACAAGTGTATCCCGATATGGTGAATTAAGCCAGTAGCGCCCATTTAAAAGATTCGTTTAAAATTTTAAAAAAATCTAATTAACAATTAAAAAGTCAGAGAAATTAAAATTAAATTAAATTGAATTGACTATTTTAACAAAGACAATTTTGTTCCATTTCTTTTCTAAAAATAGGTGTCTTGATATCATTAGTCATAACAATAAACAAGATAAAACTTTAGTTTGGTAGTTTTTTAATAACTTCATTAAAAGGTTAAATCTGAAGTAGTATGAGGTATAGTGTGTTTGGGCGTATATTTTAATGGCTCATTGAGTCTCTTAATGGTTATATCTCAGAGACATGCTGAAAGATTCAGAGGCTGCCTCTTAATCAGTTAGACCTCTTAAGTCAAATTAGGAATTTTTTTTTTTAAATCCTAAGCAAGTTGTTATGCAAATTCGCTATTATTAGCAAAGTAATTGTTCTTTACCCCTTCTCAATTCTCACAAAAGAAAACATTTATTAGTTTATTAGAAATTAAAATGTTTCGTTTTGTTGCATTTAAAAATTTTAATTGAGTGTTACTACACTTGTATTTATGTAGGCTCGGTTCATGTTTTAATTTCTTATCTTCAAATTTTAAGAAACAAATTTTCTTACAAATATGACCTGAAATCCTAATATAGAATGAATGGTGGTCTCAATTACTACAACTCTACAGGCATTCTAAACTAGAATGTAATAAGTGTATTCAATGAGATCTTAATTGGATTATAATTATATATCACATGAAAAATGAAGTTTATATCAGAAAAACAACAATCATGATTAATGTTTTCGGTTAAAGTTTTTATTAAAAGCCATAAATAGAGAAGATTTTACATGCAACAAGCTAACTAATGATGTGTATATCTATATTTGGACACGGATTAATTTAGATGCATAAGCGTATGTCACATGACATTAACATGGCGGCATCTTCGCCTTCAGGCCCAATTGTATGAGTGTGATGGTTAAGGCTAGATCTTGTAGCTTTAGGTTCAAAACCTGTCTCATTGATGTTGTTCCTAAGTGAGCCAGGACTAGAGCGTCCAAAGCAATATGGATAGTTTATAGTTGACATCTCGTTTTAGGAAGACTCAATCGTATATTGTGGATGCTCCAACCATTGTTAAAGATTAAAGAAAACTCGGGTAAAAGTTATACGCTTAACGTCTTGAGGAGGCACCTACAACTAAGGCCACTTAATGAAACTAAGGGACAAAGCAAGACTAGGACATAACCAACCTTTGACTCAGACCAATTCATAATTATTAAACATACACTAAAAATACGTACACAAGAGAAACATTAGCGCATGACATTTACACACGAACGCTCACACGAATGTGTTATTGCCTTAGCACGCACTAAATACGATTCTACAGTCAAACACCAACGGTTTGATCAAACACGTGCTCCATACTTCCACAGTACATAATACTTGTCGGTAACACTTCAGCACTATAAATACAAACGCCGTCACCACTCGTGTATAACTAAACTTGTGATGGTCAATTAATTTCTTCACTTAACACCTAATGACGTAAAACTCCATCTTTAAACACGAATCAAACGACATATTCAGCCAGTCATCTTAAATTCCACCAAACCTAATTCATAACTGATTAACGTCAAACCATAAACACACACCAGTCAATTAAACCGTATATTCACATAAATAGTAAAAAATAACAATAAAGTCATTATCAAATAATCAAATATTAATCACACCTTTAAGACAAACATTAAGCATTTTCCAACAAAACTCTTTCCCAAAGAATAATAATCCACACGAAATTACCAAACTACCCTCAACAACATATTCTTTGCCTACATAACTCAATTACCTTACATCGCACGCCACTCCTTTTGCCCCTCATATACTCGTAACCAAACACACCTCCACTCTCACAATCACAATAATAATAATCTCCGATCACAATTACGTCACCATGTCCACCGATCAACAACTCCGGCAGCCAGACGTTCCGGCGATCCAATTACCACCTCTCAAACTCAACGTTCCACCACCGCAAGCTGAGGAGTGTGTAACGCCGACCTCGCCGGAGCACAGGATTCCGGCCACCGTCGCCTGTCCTCCGGCGCCGAAGAAACCGAGGCGCGTTTGTAACAGAAGGCTTCGTGAGGTTCACTTTGTTGAGATCGTTGCGAGAGATGAGATCGATTCGTTCTTCGCGACTTATTTTGAATTAATCGAACAAAATTCGTCGCGAAAACGGAGGTGTGTTTGAGTGTTTCGTAAATTTTTGCGACAAAAAGTTTGCGACAAAAGAATTGCGAGATTTGGTTCAGTTGGAGTTCATGATGATATGAAGTTTTATATACATATAGTTTTATTTATTTATTTATTTTTTTGTTTAATTTTCTGTCAAACTATCATGTTAAATAATCTATGTACAAGAGTTAAATTGTGAATTAATATTTGTGAGATATTATATCATATTATGATTATCATACAAAATTGATGGATCAAATAAACTACACAAAGATCTTTATATTGGAAATGTTTGCTGTTTAAATATTTTGTTTGTTTCATGGATGAACAGGGCACATGCAGAGCTGTCTCTTGTGATTTGAGAAATAATTAGACATTTATAAACTTAATCTATTGAATATTTGTTATTAATTAAGATAATTAGTGATTTAATGAGGGAGTTGGATTTGTAATACAAAGGAGATTTCCTATGCGAACTTTGCGAAGAGAAGGAAGGAAAAACACGGTGGAGTTTTGGTAATTATGTTGAATAGCGTAATTGCACGATATCACAAATGTAACTAGAGGAATAAAATTACGCTATAATTTTACAGGTAGCGTAATAAATCCAGTCTCCCTATAAAAAGATTATAGCGTAATAAAATTGCGTCTTTATAAATTATGTAGAATATTTACTCTGATTGGTTTTTGTTATATAGCGTAATTACAAAATTGCCATGACGTCCTTTTTTTCATTTGTATTGCTCATACGTTAATTTCATTTTCATTTGTACGGTTGCCGCTGAAAATAACTCATTAAATTTAATCATCTATCTCGTATAATTAAAAATAAAATAAATAAAGAAAATAATAATAAAGTAGATACATATGTGTGTGGAAATGTATGTACTCACCAAAATTTATGCGTATAAAAAGGAAAAGGTGAAAAGTGGGTTATAACTTATATGTATATGTATATAATACATTTTTTTTATAATACACACATAAATGTAAAGTATCACATGGAGTGGTTTTCGTATTAGATTAGTATTTGACGTGTAAACATGTATTTAAAAAATATTATATTTGTTATTTTGAGATGAAAAAAACATAAGGAATGTGCGGAAGGAGTGAAGGTGAAGGTGAAGGTGAAGGTGAAGGTGAAGGTGAAGGTGAAGGTGAAGGTGAAGGTGAAGGTGAAGGTGAAGGTGGGGGGCAGTATGGGAACTTAGAAATCACGTTAATCCCAATAAGGGGCAGCCATATCTCATCCATCATTCTATAAAAAGTGCAAGGGCACCTACATTTCTTCTTTTGGAAACTTCTAATTTTGTTGCACCCAATATTATATGGGACTTTCTACCACACCCTCTGTACCTTCGTATAAGCCTATACGAGGGGGTCCTATACAGGGTTTGTAGGGACTTTATATGTCTCGTTTAGTCCTATACAAAGTCTATAAAGGATGTCTCTAGTAAGACCCTATTATATTATATATAAGAAATATAAAAAATAAAAAAAATATTACATGATTTTTAATTTAAAAGTTAAGTAACTATAGCCTCTAAAACAAATGGTACAGTTCTTTTGAATATATTACTTTTGTAACTTTTTAACTACATAACTTTTGTATACATTAATATGTCTTTTAATAAAGCATACAAAAAATAACGAGTATTTTATTTTCTTTATTTTAAGTATGGTATTACTATACGTTTTTTAATTTAAAAAATACAACATTTTATGTGATTACCGATGTCTATATTCCCTGCTGCATCATGTTTATAGAGCGTCTATGTCAAAGAAAAATGTTAAACATAACCATTAAAATGTCGATTTTTGAAATATATTTATCTATTAATATCCATGACAAATCAAACATTATATACATAAAGAATTTTGTAGTATTTTTTAGTGAGACCTAGAAATTTTATTATAGTGGGGTGAAAGTTAGGTCGCCTATGAAGAGTTGGTATAACTAACAGATGATCGTTAATGTACTAAGAGTATGCAAATTATATTATAATCTCACACCTGTTAAGTATAAAGTTCTCACTCCCTATTGTTTGCCCCAATTCTAATGGGATTCAGAGTATTTACAACACACATAGGAATATTTGCGGGGACTTCTTCGTAGCGAATTGATGTTGGCACCTCCTACTCTACTTAGGATTTCCCAACATTCCTTTTGCGTCCCGTCATGTCACCAATGTGGTTCCTTCTTGTAAATGCTTGATTCTAGAAAATATTTGGCAAGATCTCCTGCGATGCGTTCCATCATAAATTTTCATGCGTCTTCAGCCTCAAACCAAAACAGGGTAAACGAGACATGTAGAAGCACTAAATAAGTAATCATTATCAATCTTCTAGTCAATAATCTTGGGGCAGTAGAATTGATTTCGAGTGTTCTCAAATTAGCTCTAGTAACTTCCGAATTTTTACTATAACCAAGAAAAAAGAGTAAAGTGTCATTTTCGTCCTTGTGGTTTGGTAAATAATACGAATTTAGTCCAAAAAGTTTATTTTTTGCATATGGACCCTCCATGTTTCCTAATTTTTGCCAATTACATCCAAATCACTAACTCCGTTAAATTGAATCGTTAACTAGGGTAGACATGTCTTTTCACTCTTTCTTTATTACATGAGTACGGTGCCAAAATCGTCCTTGAAGTTTGGTCACATTTGCTAATTTCATCCAAAAATATTTTTTTTCGCAATTAGACCCTCGATGTTTCCCAACTGTTGCCAATTTCGTCCAGTTTATTAACTCGGTCTAAATTTAACGTTAACTCAAGGGTGTTACTGTCCTTTTACATATTTGTTTACATTGTTATTATTATTAGGCTGAGCTAAACTCCTTATATGACTAAAAATAAATAAGAATAAACAAACGGATAATATATTGGATCCAAACATAGGAATCGTGAAATGTTAGAGATGAGCAAAATCGGTACCGATTTGGTTCCAAGGTTTTGAGATTTCGGGATCGGTACGGTACTGGTATTTTCCGAATTTTACCTCAAATACCGTACCGGTACCGAACCGAACATTTCGGCACCGGTATCGATACCAAACATTTGCGATTTTTGGGATCGGATTTTCGGTATTGGTACCTCTACGGTACCTAGGGCTGTCACTTTTACCCGAAACCCGCACCCGAACCTGGACTAACCCGACCCGAAGACACCGAACCCGAGAAAAGACTAACCCGAACCCGAACCGAAGTAATTTGGGTTGGTTCTCGGGTTTGATTTATAAGTTTTGGGTCAACCCGAAAAAACCCGAATAAACTTCTAGTTTTAAAATTAAATGTATTTTTATGTATAATAAACTAAGTCTTAGCCACTAAAGTTATCATAATCTAGCTCTAATTGACTGTTGTCATTCTAACTATTATGGATCGATTGTTTATTATTAATTTATGTTTTCCGTTTATTACTAATAGCAACCGAAATCGAACAATCAAATCACGCCCGATTGTATATGATTAAGGCTCGAGTTAGTTTTACTCTTCTTATGAATTGTTTTATCAAGCTATGTTGGTTTGTTATTTGATTATTTTGTTATAAGCAAAGAAGAATATGTTATTTTAATTTTAGCATTGTCGTTCTTAATTTTTTTTTTGTTTTTGTGTTTTTTTTTCTTTTGTTTGTTTGTTTTCTAGGATACTCGAAACCCGATTAACCCAACCCAAAAAAACCCGAACCCGAATTACCAGAACACGAAAAACCCATAAGAGATTTGGGTTGGGTTTCGGGTCAATATTTAAAACTTTGAAACCCGAAGAACCCGACCCGAAAAACCCGAAACCCGAAAAACGAACCCGAATAACACCCCTAGCGGGTACCGAGCTCATCCCTAATATATGTCATCAAACAAACACATAATAACAGTAATGTAAACAAACATGTAAAAGGACAGTAACACCAATAAGTTAACGTTGAATTTAGACCGAGTTAACAATTTGGACGAAATTGGCACCGGTTGGGGAAAATCGAGGGTCTACTTGCGAAAAAAATATTTTTGAACGAAATTCGCAATATGACCAAACCTCCAGACGATTTTGACACTTTACTCATATAATAAAGAAATAGTGAAAAGACATGTCTACCCCTGATTTAACGATTAAATTTAACGAGGTTAGTGATTTGGATGTAATTGGCAAGAATTGAGAAACGTGGAGGGTCCATATGCAAAAAATAAACTTTTTGAACTAAATTCGCATTATTTGCCAAACCATAAGGACGAAAATAACATTTTACTCCAAGAAAAATTACTTAAAAACTTGATTACCAGGATACTATAACCCGGTATATATTATAGACTAAGTTTTCAAGTAAAATAAAATGCAAAAGTTTTCCATAGGAGATCAATTTTTCTTTCATGATATGTTCTTCAAAGAAGTAATAATTGGTTCAAGTTTGTAAATTTTAAGATAGTCCAGACCAATAGAAATGCACTGAAGCAAGTAAATTGCAATAAAATTTGACTTCTGGACATAGTGGAACATGGGGAATCTTGGAGCCCTTTTTCTTATATTTTATTCATATGGGCACTCATAAATTTCTTCTTTTATAAAAACGAACAAGTCAATAGAAAATATGCACTTATGCTGTGAAGCTTAAAAAACATTTTTTTTTAAATCTACCCAAAAATGGCTTGTAATTCTTGTATAATATGGATGTTTGTCTTAGTTATTACATGCATTCTAAACTGGAATATAAATAAGTATAATTTAATGAGATCTTAATTGGATATTTATTTTCTTACACTAAAAAGGAAGCTTATATCCTAAAAACAACAATTATGATTAATGATTTCCGTTGGGTTTTTTTATCCCTAAATGCCATAAATTGAGGAGATTCACTTGAAACAAAGTAGCTAATATTGCATCTAGATTTGGACAGAAACTAATATAGACGCTTAAGAGAATGTCTCATGACAACAATAGTCTTAAATTCCTTAGGACTAGAGGTGGACAAATAAAACGGTTAATTCAACCTATTCGAAAATCAAACTGAAACCGATTATGTAGAAACCGGTTTAGAACCGATTGAAGCCCTAGGTTCAGAACTGGTTTGTAATTCTCTTCACCGAAACCGGTCAACCAAACCGAAACCGGCCAAAACGGATAAAAACCTATCAAAACCCGAACAGATTAAAACCGAACCGAACCCGATTGTAACCTGGCCAAGAAACCGGTTTGAACCCGAACCAAAACCGATTATAAAGTAACAAAACTTTTGCTGACCAAACCGAACCGGTTTTAACCTGGTTAAGAAACCGGTGTGAACACTTGTCGAAGGCACGACCGTTCGGTGAGATAAAACCCGTACAGCTCAAGGATCCAACAAGTAAACGTCACCTACTCGCCCAGTTTCTCATCATCACCTGGTGCCGCCGAAACCAAATGATCGGAACAAGAATTGAACTTGAATCACATAAAACACCAAGTTTCATCCTTATCACTCCCCTACCAGCTCGTTAACATTAAAAGTGATATATTTAACCACTCATCTAGTATTATTCGAAAACAAGAAATTACAAAATGACTAAATTACCCCCACCTCTTTTTATCTCCCCCCTTAAATACCTGTCCACAATAACCCCTCACACAATAATCTCCCTCCACTTCTCCGATCAAACCACCACCGCCACGTCATGTCCACCGAACACCAATTCCGGCAGCTAGACCTTCCGGCTATCAAATTACCACCTCTCAAACTCAACCTTCAACAGGAATCATCCGACGAAGAATGCGTAACGCCGACCTCCACGGAGCACCGGATTCCGGCCATCCTCTCCTGTCCTCCGGCGCCTAAACGACCGAGGCGCGTGTGCAAGAGGAAGATACACGCGCTTCCGTTCGTTGACGGAGATGAGATCGATTCGTTCTTCACGTCCAGCTATGAATTAATCAACCGGAATTCGTCGAGAAAACGATTGTGCTTTCTGTAAAGCTTTACGTCAATAATAATAATAATAATAATAATAATAATATTACGGACGAGATTTGATTCAATTTCGAATTCATAGGTTTTTTGCACGTTGTTTCTGTTGCTGAATCGATTGACATCGGTTTTACGTGTTGAATGTTGAATTTGAAATCGAAATTGAAAGCCTAATTCGGAAACTGTGGATCTGAATTGCAGATTTAATTCGATTTGTTTCGCTATTCACTGTCATATTGTTTACTCGAGTTCTTATGATAGAGAATTGTTTGAATATTCGTTCTTCGTGGCCACGTCTCGTTCATAAACAGATTTGGACGTTTTTCATGAGTATGACCTGCAATTCTGTTTGTGAATTAATATTTGTAATTGTAAGATATTTTGTTATTCAAAATGAATTTAATAAGAGTTCGTCTAAAGTAGCGCGTCTTACCGACACTGTATCTGACTATCTAGACACCATTGGCGTGTCATACAAGTTGTATAATACACACGAGTTTGTATATCT
Source organism: Bidens hawaiensis (assembly GCF_021521415.1). Lineage (NCBI taxonomy): Eukaryota > Viridiplantae > Streptophyta > Magnoliopsida > Asterales > Asteraceae > Bidens > Bidens hawaiensis. Next base: position 158,851 of record NW_027494913.1, read on the forward strand.
AAAGATCACTTACAAATTATATGACCGTTTTTGTTTCATCGTGTATTAATATGTCACGTGTGATGATGTGACAGGCTCTGGTGTGTATAGAATAGATTAGACATCATAGGACTAGTAGGCGGTACATGTAATATGAGAGAAACAGTAATAAATAATTTTGGGTTGGTGTTTGTACACGGGACAAGAAAAACCTGCAAAGGTTCTAATTTAGGAAAGATGAAGTTATTCTCTTTGTTTCTTGGATGAACAGGGTCATGCAGAGCTGAGCTGTCTCTTGTGTTGCTAAGGTCCATTCAATTAGAAGCAATCTTTGTATTAGTTAGGAACTTATTATTAAATTTTGAGTTTTTGAATAATAATTAAATATCTAAATATTTATTTTAATTAAACGAATGTATTATATGTGTATTATTTTATTGGTATTAAAAAGATGGTGTAAATTTAGAGAAATTAGAAGAATGATTACTTTTATCATATTTACGATCTCAAACGAATTTAATGCCTTCGTGTTATGCTCGCATATTGTTAGAAATGTCTCAATATGTGAATTAATGAACATGGAAATACATGGTATTCGAAGGATATGAGACACGGTTTTACAATTGTAAATGTAGGACTAGGTAGTCTCAATTCTATCCTTACGTGCATTAAGGTCTTTGCTATGATACACCAACAAAAAACAAAACGAGAAATAATTTCTCGTATTTTGTTACATTATTTGTAAAGTAATATGACGCCAATATTATTAACGTATTAATATAACTACTCTAGTTAGTTAATTGTAAATTGAAGATAGAATTGGTGGAAGGAGTAAGGATGACGAAAGTGAAAGAAGAGGATATATGATGGTGTGGTACCATGGTATGAGACTATTGAGTATGGGAACTTATAAGTCACGTTAGAATCAAAAGATGGCAGCCATATCTCTCATCCATCTTCTACAAAAAGTGACAATGACGCATACAATCTTCCTTCAAACTAATATATGCAACATTATTATGTTATATTGCATGTATAAAATAAAGATATAATGCTCTCTAATTTTGTAAGAAACTATTATTTAGTTTTTTGGTTGTATTTTAATACATGGTTGATAATTCATATCTCAGTTTGTTAAATTAAGTCTTTTTCGCTCAATAAATGGTGATATATTTTTTCAGATGGTTCAGTTGGCGATTCTTATTTGAAGTCACATGTGTCATTGTAAAAATTAGTGAAGCGATATCAGTGTTAACGACTGGTTCGTGCGATTTTGGGCTAACAACAAACTGAAAACTGAATTTTTGTTTTTTTTTTTTATTTATCAAAAACCGCATGGTTCTGAGTTTCGGTTTCCTTGTTCAATTCGGTTTTGGGTGTGATTGTGTGGTTCCGATTTTTGGTTTTCATATTCAATTCGGTTTTGGGTGTGATTGTTTTTTGGTTTTGTTAGTCGGACTAAAAAATTTGGGCTAAAAAGGTGTGACATTTGTCAATTTCGGGTTATTTTATACTTGTATTCTTAATGTAAACCCAACCCGTTTTGTATCCCGAACCTTTCGATATTATCAAAATGATGAATTGTATGTTAAATATTTGTTTTATAGTTGTTGGATAAAAAAAACACCCTTTTCGGTTCTTAAAATTCCCCGAAAACGCTCAAAACGAACTACCAAAATGGAGACTTGAAGGACCCATTTGTAGTTTGTGCTTTCTTGGGTCTATAACCAACCCATTTTCATGAAACACCCTTTATGAAAGACCCATTCAACTTACCCTATATATACACACTCATCTTCTTCATTTGTGCTTGCTCATTTCTTCATTTCTCTATCAAATTCTTGAATTCTAAGGTTGTTCTTCATAAGCTAATATTTCATTTTAACTAACTTCTCAATACTTAAAGCTTGATGTTACAACATATATATAATATACACTCCTTGTTTACCTTCGGTCTTTCATTTCTCCGGTCTCGGCCGGTTGAAATGTCGGGCTAGTAAGGCAAGGTTACATGGAGGACTTTGTAGTCCTTGTTTATATATTTAACAAATCTAACCATATAACTTGTTATACTTGCTTAAATTCTACATATTTTAGTTTATTTTTCATATTTGTCAAGTTCCATGGTATTGGGTATGTGGTGACTAGCCTCGGTTTCATCCCGAGTTGAGAACCGAACCAAAAACCGAACTTTTGTTTAAAAGCATTATTGTTAACTTTTTGAATGTAAAACTTGAGTATTATTATTTATAAGTTATTTTACACGTTCCATGGTAATTGGGTATGTGGTAACCATCCTCCGTCTTATTCTGAGTCAAGGACCGAACCAAAAACCGAACTTTTATTTAAAAGCTTTATTGTTAACTTTTTGAATGTAAAACTTGAGTATTATTATTTATAAGTTATTTTACAAGTTCCATGGTAATTGGGTATGTGGTAACCATCCTCGGTCTTATTCCAAGTCAAGGACCGAACCAAAAACCGAACTAAACCGAGTTCACTCGCTTAAGACACACAAGTGTGTTTTTAGCCACCAAAACTCATATTTTTCTTCAAGATTATATTTTAAATCAATTTTAGTTAATTTCTAAACATACTTGGCATGTCAGTAACCAACTTGATCTTATAACAAGTTCGAACCGATAAGGTTGTATACTCGCTTAACGAACGTTAAGATTCTTCACAATAGAACTACATACTTGGTTAAGTCTATTTTGATTTTATTGAGTTATCTCATAACATTTATTATTTTGGGAAGTTAACTGTGAGCTTGGTCAATTATCAAGTCTCGAACCGACAAACCCGAACACTCGTTTAAACCTCGTTTTGGTATTCTTATAACCAAGGGTTTTGCAATATCGCATTTTAACTCACATTATTACTTAACATAGGTTGAATAAAAAAAGAAAAAAACTAATGAATAGAATACCGAGACCCGGTTTCGAGTAAACTTATTTTACAAAACTCGTTTCTTTAATTTCTCAAATATTTACATTTTAAATCCTAAACTTTATTTATTTACTTTATTTGTCATGTATTTTATTTTAAACCCTTCCAAGACTACCTACTAACACAAGACCCGTTTAATATAAGTCTTGCTCGTTAAACCGATCTCTCCGATTATTCACGACACTATCTTTCAAGTTACTTGTTAATGTGAGTACTTTTTCATCCCCCGTTTTCCATCTTTCGTTTTGGGGGTGGCATTGCATACTTATTCAAATTCAAATGATTTATACTTTAGTCTTAAACCACAACACGTATTGTATATGTTTACTTAAATAAATGCTCGATTTGGTGTTATATGCTTTACATGATTATGTGCAAATTCTTGAATGCTAAGGCAGGTAGCCTCTTGAATGCTAAGGCGGGTAGCCTCATCAAAGTATGATCATACGTTAATTCCGAGTATATATGGTATCCCCATATAGAAAGGTGTCGTCAATGTATTCTTATTGACGATTTCATTATTGTCGTCAATGTATTCTTATTGACGGTTCGTCAATGTATTTATATTGACAGTTTTATTATCCAAATTGTTGCTATTATTTATTGTTTTCATATACTAGTTGTGGATTTCATACTATATACTTATTGTCCAAAACTATGAAAATTGCTTACCAACCTTCGTGTTGACAAACTCTATTTTATGCAATGTTACAGGTTTAATGTTAGCTTGATTGGATTACTTGAAGAAACTTATTATCTTGGCTTTAGGATATTAGAAAATAAAAGAACAAGTTATTTGTTTATCTATCTATTTGGCATTTTGTATGAACAATTGTTGTGTTATTTATGATGATATGGATTTAAATGAGCTGTTTAAATATTGTAACTTTATAGTGTCATTGTGCAATGAGCAATCATGTCGCGCCTCGACGTTTCCGATTTCATTGGTCGGGGTGTGACAAAAGGTTTTGACTGAATATATTGATTTAAGGTCTAATACTTTCTAAAGAATTAATTATTAATTAATATAATAATGCACGTTTTGGCATAGAAAAGATACTTCACATTCAAAATTAAAGATAAAAAGCCATAAAACGATTTTTTCAATTTTTTTTCAGTGTTTTTAGTTCGGCTTTCACAAAACCGAACAAAAACCATTATTTCGGCTTTTTTAAAAAAGCAAAATCAAACTGTTGGCTTTTAATTCGGGGGGGGGGGGGGGTTCGTACGCAACTCTAGATATAAGGTGCCGTTGGCGATCGAATTGTCTAACTAGTAGCCGGGTTGGAAGGTGAAAGGACAAATATACCCTCTTTTTAACAGAATAGGGTAACAGTGTTAAGATGGTGGAGACAAATGGTAACCTTTTGAAACTACAATATGTAACAGGCAAGTTTTGACCCAACACAGGACGAAAATTGAAGTTAACTCTTTGCTTTTAGACAGAAAAGATGTACTTTGAAGCAAATAAATTTTAATAGAATTTGACTTTTTTAACGTATTAGAACGTGAGGAATCCAAGGAGCACTTTTTTGTTTTTATTCTTATTGGCCCCATTATTATTATTTTTTTTTTGTATATTTTGTGTAAATAGTTTGAAAATCATGCAATGAAGCTTAGCAGGATAGATTTTTATCGTTTCTCGGATATTGGATATGTACGCACATATTTTATATATTATCTCTTAATAAACGTTATATTTTTCTAATCAGCATCAAATTCCATGATAAATTGTAAGCTGTAAGACCCTCTTTTAGTTTAGATAAAGTTAAATTCATGATAAATTTAGGTATTCATTAGTTTTTTAATCCAGCGCATTGCGCCGGGGCAGCTGGCGAAATCTCAACGTTGAAACACAGGCGTTGGTAAAACCCGAAAGTTAGGACGATGAGTCGCCACGAATTCGGCCAGTATCGGCTGCGTTTATTATTAGATAGACACCATTGGTAAAATTTGAGCGGTAAAACCCCAAAAAATTAATTTGTCAAATTAACATATAATAATAAAAACATTAACATATAAGAAAATAAAATATTTAAGACGATGTTTATTTAGTTGGCAAACTCGGACGGTGGTGAAACCCAAGCGTTTTGGTCTCCGAGCTTTGAGGCGGCAACTTGACACGAATTCGGTCGGTTTTGATTACGTACGTTACGGTACCGGAACTAAAAATCGAAAAAATATAAAACCTGAGGTAGACCAATGACCAGATTGGGGGGGGGGGGGTCGGTCGGTAAAATTGCGCATTGGTAAAACACGAGCGCAGTCATGGGCTTTAAACAAGGCCGCGAGTATGAACGAACTCGGTTGGTTTCTTTCAGGTTTGTTATGGTACCAGAACTAAAACAAAAAACAGTTTAATGTTTGGTCAATTTCTATTACGTTTTTTATGGTAACTGAACTTAAAAAAAACAAAATTCATCACTAATACGACGCCGCCAAGTGGCATAATATGCCACTTGCGACACCAAAGTTCTTATTTATATTATAGTATAATAACATGATTTGATTAAGTTTGATAAACTGGATGGGTCGGGTCTGATCATGTAACGGGCCAAATGGATACTGAGCATGCACATTTTTAGTGAAAAACAAGTCATTTTAAAAATTATATTTATGATTTAAGTTAAAACAAGATCTCACAAAAATAGGATTGAGTTCATATAAGTCGTTCTTTTAGCCTAATAGAAGAATAAGTAATCATTCATACCATTGTGATAAAACCCAGTTGAAATCAGATTCGAATTTGAAACTTTGCAGTCTCCAACCTAAATTTTCACTTTCCTCCTATATTTGATAAATAAAATAATCCAGTTCAACACAAATATAAAGTTAGGTTTTAGTGTAAAGGAAGACACATGCTAATGTTTTATCAAGATTTTTGTTTTGCATCAGAAACGAATATGTTCATATTTATTAGTTTAAAATAAAAACAATGTATCAACACTTGCTAAAAAAACAAAACTCAGTAACTCACAAAGAAAATATATATGAAAAAGGTATGGCACACCAAAGCCACATCGGTACCATGTATTAGAATTCTTGTTTGTGTTGGGTTACAACTTCCATTCTTGCAAGCCCATTGATGAAGTATGCCATGACCCATGGCTATATTTGAGTTTGAGGTAGAGGTGTACAAAAAGCTCGGTCCAGAACCCGTTAACGGGAAATCAAACCGGACCGGTTCACACTTAAAACCGGTTTCAGTCAAACCGGTTCCTAAGTTCATATAGCGGTTCGCCCTTTCACAATCAAACCGGTTCTAAACCGAACCAAATTGGTTTTATCAGTTGACTTGTTCTACACTGAAACCGGCAAAGGTCAAACCAGTTTTGACCATGCAAAACCCAAACTAGTTCGGTTTGGGAAAAAGCCGGTTTTGCACGCCTCTAGTTTGATGTCTGATTTAATCCAGTTTAATGAACATTCTAGACCCAGCCATTAATGATGTGCAAGATTTTCAAGTTAACCTGAATCTGATAACACTCATCCTAACGCATCATGTCTACAAAAGGTTGTTTCCATGGCTTGAATCCGTGATCTGAAGGGACACATGACACCACCCTTATTGTTGTTTCAGGGTTCGTTGTATCTCATTTTACACTAGAAAACCAAAATCATATTCTCTAAGCAACTTATGTGTTAAAAAACCTAAACTTCATCCATTGATTTTATTAAGGTTTTCTCACTTCAGTTTTGTAATAAAAAAAAATACATGGTTTGATTTTTATTAAACTAATGGCTGATTAACAAGGAAATTAAGAAATGCACACTAACATAACTCAAGTGAAGTGGGAAAGGCAGGAATGGTATAGTTTAAGTTTTACTTACTAATAGTCTTTCGGGATCCGAAAACAAGTTACGAGATACCTCTTAAACTAGGACTAGCAAATATAATCATAATAATCTACTCGGACCAAAACTTCACAAATGCAGTGATGAAAGACCGTATAAACTTCACGACTTGATGAGTTTCCCGGCCACTAGTTTTCTTTGATGCTGCTTTCCATGACTTGCTGCTTAAAGAATCAAGTTAATCATAACTTCATTAAGATTAAATCAGAAACAGCTCAAGAAAAGAAAAACATGTAACCTCACTACATCATAGTAGAGGTGGCCGTTTACTTATGATGGGTCGATTGGGTTATTTTATATCTTTAATAGATCAAAAGGTTAAGGTAAAAAATGTCCCCCAAAGTCGGGTACTTTTCATGCATACTGCCTATTAAAGTGTTTTTTTTATAACTTTTCTTTTTAATATTCTCGACCAAAATATTTAATTGCAAGCTGACTTGTTTGATTTGGCCTGTACCAAGCAAATACACGTTTTGAACTGTTACCAACCTGTTTTGCCACCTCTAGACCACAATATGCTTTGAAGCAATTACTATGTGTACTTACAGATCAACTCTGTTCAATGTTGTATTGGTTCTTCTGTTTTCGGAACTGGCAACGGGCTGTTTCAAATTTGCGTTTCTTTCACCGAGTGTCGGCTCTTGTACCGGCTTACATGAGGTTTTGTTGGGGAGATTCTGAGCCGTGGCACCATTTACGGTCTGCGAAGAATAGGAAGATGAATTTGTTATCTAAATCATTCAAATGGAATAACAAATGTGTCTTCATAGATTACAACTGCAACATCATACATATCAAATATCTGTTTTATAAAACCATAGTTAAATGAATATGAAGTTTTCAAAAGAAACTCACTTTTTGTTCAGCAAGCAGAACATCTTCAAGTTTAACATCTGCGCTGCCATTAACATGAAACGCTAAGTTTTCTTTAGGTGAAGAGTCTTGACCCTTTTGACTTGCCAGTGTTGACTTTGACTTTTGCTCCAAGTTTTTATCTACATCTTCTAACATTTGATGATTTTGAGTTCCATTTGTTACAATTTCATGTACTTCATCATCTTTTTGTTCCATTAATAATTCTGCATTCTTCAAATTTTCAAATGCTTCATTATTCCCTTGAGGAAGTTCAGTATCACCTATAAACACATACTCAGTCTCATGTCGGAATTGTCTCTTTTGTGGGTGCATTGAATGTACATGAGGGTCAACAGGCATTGAGCCCAATGGATGATCCAAGAAGTTATCAAGATTCTCCATGCTCTGATCCTCTGGAGGTGATTTGGGTGGGCCCAGCACCCGGTTCTCTTGAATTATCTCCCGAACTATTTCACGAACCGTGTAAAAGGACCCACCAACTTCCTTGCGTGTGAGATTGAGTGATGGGAAATCCCCATTGTTAGTGCTCTGATATCTGCAACAACCATGTTAATTTTGTTTTATAATTTAGGAGGTTTAAAGAACATCAAGAATTCTCCAAGAACATGTTAAAACAAGCAGTTCTGCTAAATGACGAAAATGCCCATCGTGTGTGACGCCTGTGATAGGGATTAACAATTGGTGTTGTTTAACTTACAAAACAGACCCAAAAGCATTACCTAACCACAATAGTCAGGAGTACATGTGTACTCTTTGAAGCACGAAAACTAAATCCATAAAATCCCATAAGGACAATTATCCATAATTTTCGTTTTATTTGAACTTATGAGTAAATTGCACGAATCACCAGCCGATTTATAACTCCTTTGTATGATCTCCTTCCTTCTGTTGAGCTAACTACTGTGTTTTAAACCATTCCAAAAAACTTTTGAGAAAAACATTGTTAAGATATGCTTTTGAAAACTTTATAAAACTGATTGTGTGTAATCGTCTGATTTCATATTTTTTAGAATGTTTATGCACAGTGAAGCCACTTGTGTGAAGTCAAATATATGTTCACTCATGCGTCCATAGAACCATATCACAGATAGAAGATAGAAAATGTCGAGTCAACTACCTATGGAGATACCACATGCATGTTTTGGTGCCAATGACATAACACCATCAATGACAGTATGATCAGCTCACAGTATCTCTGCTTTGTTATGTCATTGGCGCCACAACAGCATGCATGCGATACCTCCATAGATTTGCTCGTATCCCGATCACATGTCTACAAATATAGAATTCTATGGCCACGTGAACGAAAATGCAATCCAACCTCACACCCAAAGTATGGTCACCATGCATAGAGATCCTAAAATACATGAAATCAACCCATGAGACACAATTGGTCTTATAAAGTTTCCAAAGCATTAATTAACAAAGCTTTTTTCAAAAGTTTTCAAAATGGTTAATCAGCACACAACAATTTAGCTAAGCAGAAGGAAGCAAAACATATGGAGTAATAAATAGTATCATGTCAAATTCAGAAGTAGCCTAGTATCTTGCAAAGTAATTAAAAAGTAACGCAAAACATTCGTACTTAGATGAGTGTCTAAAACTACTAATGTCCCAAATCCCATTAATCATTATTATTCGCTATGATTGTTGGTATCACTGTTGTTATTACGAGTAGAATTGATATTGAAATCTGATGGCACCTCTTTTAACAGTTTTTTATTCATACAAACAAACTACCATCTTAACTATTATATGAGAATATTTTATAAGAGATTCGAATTAAACAATTTGCATCGTTAGTTTTATCCTTGAAACATACAACTTCAGTAACTACAAAACTAGTAAACTCGGTTAATTAAACGTGGCCATCCCAGTTATATTCCTCACTAAGTTATACAAAAATATGGACTCCAACAGTACCTAGTTACCATTTAACTTACAAAGATATGCGGAACTCAATGGCATCCGACATCCGTAATTCATTTCATCTAAACACTATTTAGTAGTGCAACTTGAGTCAACGGTTGAACTTTAACGAGCAACATGTTGTTGGGTTTGTGGAGGCTTGGGCTTGGGTTGGGCCCGGTTTACTTGAAGACTGATTATTTGGGGGTTTTATAAAGATAGAAGACATGGAGATTTTGGGCCAACACTATATCTCTTTATTAGGGCCCGTTTATGTTTTCTTGTTCCCTAAGCTAGAAACCCTAGAGTAGTCTCTATATATTGTAATCGTTGTACTTGTAATTCCACACCAGTGAGGCAGCAGCAATAACAAAATACCCTAGTTGCAGCCCGTGGACGTAGGTCAGTCTAGACCGAACCACGTAAATATCGCGTGTTCATCTTCGTTTATTTTTCTCTAGCGGTATTATTCGTGTTTGTGTGTGCGCTAGATCCTAACACATGTATAATACAATCATTATTGTAAATCTGAAGAAAGTGAAAACACCTACCTTTTAATAAAAGCCTCAACCATTCCCTTGCGTTCCTCTTTCGAACGCCGAATTCCCGACTTCTTCCCTTCAAACGAGTCATCGTGCTTCGGTAGAGCAAACGTTTGCCCAAGCCAAGCTCCTCTAGCCGCGTGCATCGAGTCAAAGAAAGCGTTGACCAGCAGTCAAAAGCTGCTTGCAAAACACTACACTAGACAGTGAGAAATGAGAATCAATATGGATTCAGAAATACGTTAAAGAGTGTTGACCAGCATATGTAATGATTATGCTGCATATCATCATCAATTAGCACTTTACTTGTAAGTTGGAACCCTAATTAACAAGTGCGAAGATAAGAATCAATTAACATGAATGTATATATAGATTACCTGTAGCTATAAATTATTATAGTGTGTGTTTATATATGCATATATTACCTGTAACTGCGAGTAATCGAACGGTTGAGATGAGGGTTTAACAATAATAATAATAATTATAAGTAACCTGAAACCCTACACAGTGATTGTGAAAGAGAGAGTGTTTGCTACATTTATCTAACAACTAAAAAATGTTCATTAATATTTTTTTCTAATATTTATGACTAGCTTCTTAAACCGTGTATTACACGAGTTTTGTCAAATAAGATCTGTTATTTCTGTTGTGATTCTCAGAATACTTGTTAATTAATTTAATGTAGATTTAATGGAAAAAACAAACAGGGTTAACGAAAAGTACTAAAATAGCATGACTTTTGAAACATCAAGTATTGTTTTGCAAGAAATTTAAAAAAATGTACTAAAGTTGTGTAGTTAGTCAAACCTTAGGTATGAAAATGACATTTGATTCAATAATAAATATAATCCACACTATGTTATAACCCATAAGATAAAATGGTTTTGACTTATGACCCATAAATAGCTAGAATGAATGAGATGAGAGATTAGGAATTATGTGAAATATAGGCTTGACACATAAGCTTCAACATTTTCTTTTATTAGTATTGTAAGATAAGATGTAAGATAAGATTTATGGTAAATAGAAAAATAATTGTTTCTATAATAATGACATAGGTTACTTATTAATAATAAAAAAAATAATTGTTATTGTTAGTGTCATTTACGTGTTTAGCGTCGCGTATCACTTCTTTTTATCCTATACGTTTCTCGGGTGGTATATAGCTGACAAATATATATAATTTGCACGATATTAACTTGCTTATAAACCATCATGATCAAGTGTGTATCATTTATACATAACGCATTTACTTGTTATAAAGGTGTGAATCATGTAGATAATTATGCCATTTAAACATATTAACACATACACACGTGTGTGTAATGTGTGGAATTTTTTTATTGAACATCAATCGATGCTTACAGACAACTCGTAATGTGCCGATAAGGATGAAACATCATTTTCAATGTAATAATCGTTGATAATAATTGATCGACATTATCTTCATGCTGAGAAAATAGGGTGTCGGGTATACCCATTAGTTTGGTAACAAATACCCGTTATGATTTCAAGGTACATTTCTTTTTCTTTTTTGTACCTTTTCTAATTTTTATATAATTTTCTACTTTTAACAACTACAAACAAATTAAAATATGATAAATTACATATATAAGATCACAACAAATTTTTTGAAATGCTTAAAATATGTTAATTTTATGACAATATAAAACCCAAAACATAATACCACACTGTTATTTTCGAATTTTCCATATCAGGTCTCGCATAAGTCGGGCTTCACCCATGTCTAGGAGAATCCTTTAGAACCGCTCCGTGGGCTTCCCTAAAATAAGATGTGGAATAGCGCTAGCTAACAAGTAAACGAGCCGGTTTGTAGGTTTGTACACCTCAAAGCATCCAAGTGACTGATTTACCACTCAAAATAATGGTCTATAAAATGTTCAAAAAATTTAGCTGTTCAAAGTGTATATACATCGAGGATAACACTTTCAACTTTTCACCTAAATAACAAAATTAATCTCGACTAAAAGAATATCAGTAAGGCAAGGTTATACCCGTGTACTTCTTCCTTCTGTTTGTAGCAACCCCCTTCTCAGCAAAACCAAGGCCGGTTCGAATTCACTAGGATTCGTATCATGGCTAGAATCTATACCGAAAACATAAAGGACTAATCTACCATGCAAGTGGCCTCTGATTGTAACCCTTGTTTGACCTTTCAAATAGTTTATCTTTTTGTTTTCTTTTCTTGTCCATTTTAATCCTATATCTTTCTTCCCTTTCTCTTTCATATACACCTTGCCAATGCACCTCCCCGGTTCTTGGCCATAACCACCTTTCGTATGGGAGGTCACCATCATCCGCCGCCTCGGCTAGATCATCATCCATGCTCTTTAATAAAGCGGCATTGAAATATTTGGTCCACATAAACCCTTTACGTTGTTCTACAGGGTGTTGTTCTTCCAGTGACCCTGAATTTGGGTCTATGTAAACCATGGTTCTGCCACTATGGTAAGCCCAAACGTTGACCAACAGTTCCAATAGCCGGCAATAGCAATGTCGCTTCTGTATTTATAAAAACAAAAGCCATTATGAGTATAGAAATCCAATCACAAAAGCGGGTCGGTCAGGTCGTATAACCAGTCAAAACAGGTTTTACTCAAGAGGGTTCTGGTTGAAACCGAAGACTTTATGATACGGATCTGGTCCATTGATTAGATAACAGTTTTTAGTCCATTTTTAAAAGTTATGAATGCTTAATGTGTTTTATGATTATAAACAAGATATGTTTACAATAATAAACCTAATCATGAAATAAAACTTTATAAGCTTGTATGTAGGGGGTGGGGGTTAAATTTGCACAATAGTAACCATGTTTTCCAAATGTCTAATAAACCATAAGCTTATTTTGTTCCTCTACAGTGACTCAACTTTCATTAGGTGTTCCAATCCTATGTAATTTTTTTATAAATGTAAAAGAAAAATTACTATTAAGTGAGGCAAATAAAATGTATGTGAATCTTGGTTACTATTTATTGATTATTTTATTCCAATTTGGTTAAAGTTAACAATTATGATATTAGTGAATCTTTTTTCTTCACTGTTACCTCTTACCCGGGTTAGTTGAAAATAAATTGCTATTGGTTACCAAGAATCATGTGTTTCATTTGCCTCAGTTTTTTAATGTAAACATTTTTAAATAATAACTATGCAGGATTGGAACACCTAATGAAAGTTGAGTGACTTTAGTGGAACACTTGACAAACTTGATTACCATTAAGTGAAGTTTACCAAATAAAAACCATTTCAGTAAACCTTCAACCAAATTGAGCAGTCCCCATATTCAGCTAAAAAAAAATTCCGCTTAACCCGTTTTGAGGCGATTTAACCCAGACTGAATCATTTTATGGGTCTAAATTGTCAAACCCGTACAACTTTTTAATGTAAAGTCTCATAGAACGCCAAAATGAATATCTAAAATTCTTAACTACCTCACTGACTGAAGATCCTAATATGCAGTCATTTGTTGCACTTGCATTCATTTGCAAACTGTCCAGAGAATCAGTAAACATCCTGTCACAGAATCAAATGTTTTAACACTGAGACATGTACACAGTATTATTTGGATTCTATTTGTTTATAACTGGTTTCTTAATTTTCCAGCTTTTAGGTACCATCTAACGATTCTATATAAAATAAATGCATACAAGATTTGAAAGATGTGAAGTTGTAATTTTGATAAAAAAGATTACCTGGAAAACATCATGAATTCTAGAAAAGAAGGTGTTGGCATCGCCCAGCTGTGCAAGGAAGACCAGTGGCCCCCACCTTCAGGCATTGGTGGAAGGGCTTCAACGTATGATGGCAATGCATACATTTGACGGAAAGCATCTTGAAAAGCCGTTCTGTATGCAACAAAGAAAAGCAAAGTTTATAATAATATTACAAAAAGAAAATATTATTACGTTTTTGTGGTTCTCGAATGAACCTGCAATTTCCCGCATTTAAGATGTCACACATAGACCAAAATGTTAAAACATGTTCGCTCCCTGCAAGTTCTCCATCCATGTCTACACGTGCCCAAAAATATACCACATCACCTCTATGTTTCTGTTGCACTGTTCCTTCTAGAACTCTTTCAGCTTTTGAAGACAAAGATACCTGAAACAAATATAAACAAATTTATACATGAATATACATGTGTAAGTATTATAATCCCACAAATTATATGTCTACCTTCCTTGCAGCAGCACGCCATGATTGAAATCCAATCCAAGGTTGCTTGTGAACATTATCCACCTTATTTGCAATTGAAAACATGCCGCCCATTTCAAGAATAATATCTCGGTAGTAAGACTCGTTTAAAACAGAAAGCCTTCCGACTGCATCCACATCATCTGAGCTCAATCTTCTAGATTTTGTAGACTGAAAAACATACAAAACTAAATAATTATCCAAACAAATAAAAGCCTACGAGAACTGTGAACTAACTTACAAGACTTAACCCACGGTACAAAGAGCCATGATGCAAGAAAGGCCAAGCCCCGACCCCATTGTAAACCTCATATATGCATAGCGGTTGACCAGTTCTCTCTAGCTCCCCTTCATCTCTTTCATTTGCTTCATATTTTAACTTTTCGGCTCGTTTGGCATCACGGTATAATTCTTCCCACACGCCATAGCTTTTATCGGTTCTCCCCTCGATCTACATGAAATAATAATTGATGACAAAAAGAAAAGGATGGGACAAATGGGTTGAGTAAGGGTCAAAATTGACAATTTTTAAATTTCTTTGATAGAAAACAGAATGGCATCTATGATTATGAAGTGTTAAATGTTTATGCGCAAAAACTCGACTTTGGACAACTTTCAACATGTTTGACCCGTACCCTTTTAGCTAATCTTTTAATATTGACTCATTCATAAGTCAATGCGTCAATATTACCACTTGTAAAGATCATACCTCTTCCAGCTCTATTCTCTCAACTTCTTCCAAACTATCTATTTCATGTAAACCATCCCAATCCAATTCAGTTAGAACATCGTCTCCCATTATCTCAGAATCATTCTGAGACATTGTTCTTGAATCCAGTAACGGGGTCATATGTTCCTCAATATCATAAACAACACTTGTGTTTCTTGTGGCTTTCATCATATTCAAATGTGTCATATTACTGGACCGCTGATCTGTTTCATCCAAGAATAAATCCCAGTCCCATTCCACCTGTTCTAGTGGAGAAAGTAGTCCTGGAACAATGGAATCTGATGGAAGTGTTAGGACATTATCTAGAAGCTTCACATAACCAGCAATGCATTCTGATGCCTGCATGTTTTTAGCAAGATGCTTTCCTGATGAAGCAATAGTGCGTGCATAATTTGATAGTTTTCCTTTTGATATCAGAAGCAAAAAAGCTTTCATCAACTCATCAGGATTGTCTTTTGAAAACACAATTCCATTTTCTCCATCTACAACCTGATAATTGATAGATCTTTATATAAAAGAACAAAAAAAATTATTTTTAAAAATATATTAACTTACATATTTTGTTATGATGGGATAATCAGGGGCTATTACTGGGATGCCAAGTGTCATAGCTCTAGTAAGTAATGAAGGAAAGCTTTGTTCCTCTTGAGAGGAACCGTATAGAACAATATCAGATATTAATAACATTCCGTCCACGTCACCATCTAAACCATAGTGTCGAACAGAATCACGAAGGAGACCAAGATGACCAGCAATATCCTGTAAATACATCATTATCATATAAAATTCCATTTTAAACATTTTATCAAGAAAATGACTCATAAAGCAGCCCATTTTCTAAGCCAATTCAGTTATAGACTCAAAATACCGTCTTTTTGGATAGAAATACTGGATTATAGTTAAGATGATGAAATGCAAGCCTTACTGAGTACACATACATTACAAGATTGATAGATGCAACATATATCATCTCACACATCTCAAGAATTTTTTTACTAATGTACTTAGATTGCAAAAAACTGAAAATGAAAATAAGCAATTTTTATGACAAGTTGATCTTTATGCATCACAAAGATGAAGAACACAAAAATATGGCAATTGAATTGTATACCTGTAAAGCATCATTATAGGCACTGCTGGAGTTCCCACAAAGAAATAAAAACTTAAATGATGGTCCGACATCTCCTTTTCTTGCATAACTGGTCAACAGAGGTCCTAAGTTATGCATTGCAACTGCATAATCCCATGATAGCTCATTGTAGAAGAAAGAACTCCCAATAACCAAAACCAGCATATCATCTTCACCGAAACCATATTTCATCCTCAGTTGAGATTTTGAGTTGGCTTTTTGGTATCTTTCAGCTGCCCATACATCTACTGGTGATCCAGGAATCACAAAGAAGTTTCCAGTGTCAAGCACACTATATAACATCTGACACATGCATAAATCATAACTGAGAAACAAAGTAAGAGTGCTTAACTTATATTAATAATGACAATCAATGTAGGAAGTTACCGGTAAAGAATAATCAGGAAACACAACCACATCAGCCCGTGTAAAAACCTTTTTCCAATATGAAACTAAAGGTTCCCATCTCATTTCTTCATATAAGGGAAGACGGTTTGCTAAAGTGTCTTCTTGAATTATCCAGATAAGTTGAACAGAGCAGAAGGGCTCCTGCATAAAGCTGCATAGATATAAGATTCACAAAAAAAAACAATAACAACAAAGATCTGCTTTCATTGTGATTCTATAAGAAAATATTTTAATGATTCATATTAATGACAGCTTACCTTAAAATAGCATCATGTGCTTCTAGAGAGTTTACAACAATGCCATCAAATCTACAGCAATAGAGATAACACAAAATAATTTAATTTAATATTTTCTTCAGCATAAAGAAATAAATTTCAAGCAAAGATAAGAACACGAATAAACTACAAATGTTTGCTGTGGGATTGTGTGAGCTGCTATAATCATACTATCATAGCATACTGTTGAATCGTTGATAAATGCATTGGAATAGAGAGAAAACATACATTGACCAATCAATATGACCATAATTTTCAGGACTTAAGACTGAAACTTGGCCTATAGTCTTCTCCCAGATTGGTCTTGTTTTGATATCCTCTGTAGCATATATCTGCACAAAAGGAGCATTAAGAACACTAATTTTATCAATCTAGAATCAGATTACTTAATCTTCCATACAGGACACTAAACTCTACATACATATTTGACAGAAAATAAGAGGTGCTGAAGTTTTAGAAAATAACCTGAAGCATATAACCCAATCCACGCAAATTCTTCATCACAGTAAGAAGCATCAAGGAAGATGGATCATTCTTCATGTTTCCTAAGATCTTACAATAATCAAATATGAGATCATGAGTGTTCATGGATATCTTTACTCATTGGAGCATAAAATATGTTCACTGGACCGGAATGCATAAAGCAAGGTGCCAAGGTGAAAGCTACAAATATCAATAATGAAATTAAATAATAAGGAAAATTACCAATATGCGCAAGCAGATTAGATTTTAAGAAAACTAGGCAAAGAAAAAATAGCCTTAGGCTCCAAAGGTGCCCAAGTCTCAGCGTATAGACTACAACGGTTGTATGGGGCAGTGTGCTTAGTGTATAGGCTACAAAGGTGACTCAGAGTAACAAGGTTGCATGGGACAGTGTGCCTGGGCTCCAAAGATCCTAAGGCTATTCGTTATACTCCACTCTGGGCCATTTGCCACATCTTCTTTTCCTCCAACATTCAACCTATGTTATACTCCATTCTCCACCATTCCATTTATTTATATTATTTAAATTCAAAAAGAAGTGAAAAAAAGGAAAAAAATCTGACTGGGTGTGGTGAAGAGTGGTGTGTGTGGGCTAGCTCATTGGGAACCCGCCACTAGCGGTCTTGGGTGGGACGCGCAGAGTTTCAATGAGACCACTGATGCCACCTCAGCACCACTAGCGGTGTTTCGTGGAGTATACCCCTTAGAGCATCTACAATGGGCTTCAAAACCCAAGGTTTGGATGATGTGGCAAAGAGGCAGGCCAAGGTGGCATGCACTCCACCATTGTGGAGCAAGTTTGCAGTGGGTGAAGTTTGTGTATACAAACCTGCAAAGGACAAGTTTTGTGGCCCCCGCTATCACATCACACTCACATACATATTTTTTTATATATACATTTATAATACCATATGTTATGTAATGGGGTTTGCGTTGGTTTGTTGTGAAAGAAAGTGAGGTTTTTGAGAAAATTTTGGAATATGATGTGGCGTTGATGTGGCGGATTGTGAATGTTTGTTGTTGTAGATGCTCTTAGTCTAAGTATCAGTGTATATGCTATAAAGGTGCCTACCAGCCTAAACATATTTCAAGGTTGTATGTACGGGGCAGTACGCTTAGGCTCCAAGCCGCCTAAAGAAATTGCGTGTCTATCTCTTATTGATTACGCCTATTTTTGTAAAGCTATTTATCTCTAGCCCATTTTGGTAGTTTTCACAAATAATTTCCCTAGATATTAAATCATCATAGTGTATACAAAAACCACAAAGATAAGCAAACAAACAACTCACAATTGCAAGCCGAGGCGACCGAACTCCAACGACCGGCTTCCTCCTCACCCGATCACTCTCAATCCCCCTCTCCCTCACCGACACAAACCTCAACGAGCTCCCGAACTTCAACCACTCACGAACCGTCCTCCCAACCTCATTCCCACCCTGCCGGAACACCACCGAGCCAATCGAGCTCTGCAACACCATCGACACCAACGCAAACACAAACACCACAACCAATATCCACACCGTCGTTCCCCTAATCGAGCAAACCTTCCGCGGAGCCACGGATCGGGTTTTTTGAACGTTGGATCGACGGCGATCGGATAAGCTGGACGCAGAGGATGTTTTGTGTACGCGTTTGGAATTAGGGTTAGGGTTTCGTTTGAAGCGAGATCGGTCTCTGATCGGATATAAGCTGTTGGAGTCGTCGGTGTCGTGTGGACCGGGTGAGTTTTGGCCCATGGTTATGGAAATGAGTTAGTTAATTGAGTTGACTCGGTTTTGGCATTGGATGATATAATGGTGAATGTGATGAAGGATTGATTGATTACAGAGAGTGGATGATTCTGTTGTGGTAGTTAGTGATGGTATAGATATAGTTCTGTGTATGTATGTATGTATATGTTATGTGTGTTGTTTTCCAGAGTGACGGTGATGAGATCTGATTTGTGTTTTTTTTTTCTAGGCTTAAACACGTTTTTACTGAGGATGCAGTATTTTATTATTTTTAAAACTTAATTGTTTAGGACACGTCTAATTTGGAGAGCCCGTTATCCCATTCTGGCCGTACTATGTTTTTTAACCGGGCTCACGTTGGTTTTAGAATTTGGCTTGAGCATTCCCTAAATCATGTTGCCGGCTGTTACTTAACAATCGTTGTGCCGCCACAAGAACATAACTCTCTAGCGTAACACATGGTTGGACAAAACCTCGGTTGGGCTCGGGATCCGAACTAACAACCTCACAAGGCATAACTCAGATCCTTCATTAACAATATCCATCCAAAATTGTCACACTGACACAAGTGGAAATCGAACTTGAGTAAAGAACCCAAACCACTATTTTATTGGTGCTTATTTTGTTATAATTTTTTTAAAAGTCAATATCATTAGTGAAAATAAAATAGACAACTTATGAGACGCAAAAGCCCAAAATAATAATAATAATAATAATAATAATAATAAAGCAAAAGTGAACACGAACAACCGCAACTACTACAAGCTTATAAAGGAAAATTAACAAAATTGAATCTACACCGTTTCTTCCCATCTAGATGCGGTCTTTTGCTCCTTTGATTGATCCAAATGAATGAGACGGCTTTAATATCTTTTACCAATTTTGTGACCAACGGTTTATTTTTGAAACGAGCTCTTCAAATCATTCAACAAGTGGCAACCAAAATAGCTTGAACCGCCTCACACTTCACTTTATTATGTTTAAACTTCACCGGATATTCCAATATTTCCTTAATCGAGTCAAAACCACGACCTTTGGTAACTTTACCCATGCATGCAAGTAATCACATTTTTCATTTTAACAATTGAATGGACTTTCATCAACATAAACAAGCGATATAAAGTTTTCATAAACACAAACAAATGGTTAAAGTTTTTACCTTAGTCAGGAGCTGAATACAACATAACAAAAAGTTATGTATCCCACTAAATTGAAAATAACCTCCATGGGGATATGCACACGTTTAAAGAAATGAATAAGTGAAATAATTGAATCGAGATCTTTCACTTGTAAAGTTTTTTAAACTTTCTCAGGTCACCGATGCATCACTTAACTCCTTCTTGGTTACCGGTAGTCTTCTTTCCACTTGCCCGATTTCATCCAACCACATATGGTTGTGGATTTATTTTCACCCGCGTATCTCATTTTTTTATTTTTTTAATGGCAAATTTTATTTTAAAAAAAAAACAAACAAAACAAAGAGAACATCAAGCAAGGAGCCTAAAAAGTGCAACGAAAAGTCAAGAACATGCTACAACCAACAACAACAACGAACGCATCTTCTCATTCCTTGTTTTCCAAGTAAGTCAAAGGAAAACCATAATTATCGATTGAATTGTCAAACATTATTCTTTTCCCACATGTTGCTTTACTAGACACTTTAGAATTTCTTGCATTGAATTAAACCCACTTATATTTGATATGTTCACCCACGAAAAAAAATGGACATTAGTAATTCTAAGTAGCAACGGTTCGTTAAAAGATGATTTGACATTCCTAGAAGATTTATGCATAAGCCATGATTGGTGATTGACATGTTTGTGTTTCTGGATGTGAGAGTCATACGCGTAGGTACACAGTTTAATAATGCCTCGCATCATTCCAAATAAAACCGTTCACCTTGATTATCATTCATCTTATTCAACCATATCAACATATCAAAAGGTAATAGCACGGCTTGTGTCGCAAGACACCTTGCAGAATATTTGGTATTCATCCAGTTTGTTGCTCGTTCATAGATCGTTGAATATGTTGCTGGTGTTCATATGTTCTCGCTTGGTAGAAAAATATGTCCTTAAGTAACACTTTGTTGAATAGCTGAAACCATTTCAACCTAGCCACCATACATTTAAAATAACTTGTGCATTTTCAACATTTTATGTTGTTATTGGCTGACTGAAGAGGTAGGTCCCAGCAGAGCCCAGTTGGACCCGCAAGACTCACCTTGAAGAGGGACGTTTGCGCAAGGACCAACTGGTTCCGCAGGACCCACCATGCTCAGAGATGAAGACCTTACGCGCAGTACGCCAGCTGTTCCCGCAGGGAAAGCCTCCCAATGGTGAAGTACCCCGCCTGTCCCCGCAGCTGCGGATACAAGCCATCAGGGAAGGCTACCCGCACTAATAGCAAGGCTACACGCACAAGGCACTAACTCAATAATTCAGTGTCACCTGAAGGAATGAGCAAGGCGGGAATACTCCCGCCCAAATGAGCCAGTCCGTATGCTTCTGGAAGATCTTTTGTACTATACCTGCCAAGGTATGGACAAAATAGACAAGATCTGACCAAAGCAGCCTATGAACCAATCACAGGGTGACAGCTCACCGACAACAGTACGAGGAGCATGCTCTAGTACTGTTTGTCACTATTAGCCGCTGCCTACTCACCAACCCTTGTCGTGGCACGCACATAGCCTGCAGTTGGTGGAAAAGGAATAGTACACAGCCGGCCTGGTCACTATCAGCCGCTGCCTACCCACCAACCAGCATGGCACGTGCGTAGCCCATAGTTGGTAGAACAGGAATATTATACAGCTGGCTGTACCTGCTTGGAAACCTACCTTCGGCTATAAATACTCCAACACCTTGGAACGGTAGGATCATCTGGTATTTTACCTTCACTAGCTATTTCTCTCAATATACACTTATATTCAGAGCAATCTAGTCTGATTCTCACGCCGGAGGGTGGTCACAAGGAGGAACCCCCCCCCCCCCTTCTCAGTGACGAGCTCACGGTGTCTGTTTTGCAGGTCATCTGAAGTACATCCTTCTTTGCCGGACCTAACCCTCGTGGGAAACATTACTTAACCCCCAGATTATCCATAATCTACTCGGGGTCACCTAGTGTTTCTTCACTGACTAAGAATATGATATTTGTTAATGACTCAAGTCCATACTTCAACCCG
This sequence comes from Bidens hawaiensis, assembly GCF_021521415.1. Classification (NCBI taxonomy): domain Eukaryota; kingdom Viridiplantae; phylum Streptophyta; class Magnoliopsida; order Asterales; family Asteraceae; genus Bidens; species Bidens hawaiensis. The sequence goes on from NW_027494913.1 coordinate 181,111, forward strand.
TTGTGACACATTACCTGAGTCGACCTATCCGTAATTTGACGCTTAAATGATTCTAAAAGCACCTCAATTTTAGAAGTTCATTTTGAACCTTAAAAATGTTGAGCCAACCCTCTCATGATGGATCAGTGACCTTCTCATAGAGAGAAGCGCATACGCATTTCAGAAAACAATTTGTCAAACAGAAGTAAAGAAGTTTGGTTTTGTTTTGGGCCTAAGCCCGCTTCTTGTGGGTTGGGCCCGGTGGGGGGTTTTTCATGCTCGACTTCATTCAACATCTTCCTTGTAATATTTGTTTTTTTTTAAAATAAACTAAACAATTTAATTAACCCTTTTATTTTATTACATACTAACAAATTAAGCTTTCCATTAAACCCAACTATTAATTTTTAGTTAGTCGATTTTACACAATATATATCTTAAATAGTAGTTACTGTTTTGTCAAATTGAATTATATAATTATGTTCATTATAATGAGTATCACCAAATATTGTATTTAAGCAAAGTAATCTCGCACAAGACCAAGTATGCGTGGCATCACGATCTCTAAATACATGAATTCTTGGCTTTGAAACATCTTCAATTTTTGATTTAACGTTGTTTGTGTAATTGCAAAGAGAAAGTTGGTAGGTGTGAAGATTCATATCACTAGACAAGTAGACGATGAGTAGTTGGAACTTGATGATGAGTTTTAGAGAGATCTATCTACCTGTTCTAATAAAGTAAAATAATTGTGAACACTTGTCATTATTTAGTTAATTCTCATAATTTTTTTCCCTTCAAAACTAATATTTTAATTGATCATAATATATGTAATAGATCAATTATTATTCACTTTTCTTTTATATTATATCTATACATTTTTTATAAATATAAATATAAACATATTATTTTACTATATATTCGAAACTAATTGGTGAAATCCAAAAATCAACAACAACCTATGTTTGTCAAAAACTGAAAAAAAAAATATAATTTCAAATGTTATCATTAACATATTGTACTACGTATATTGTAGAATATTGTAAAGAAAAACAAAACTCAAATATGCTTTTATTTACAAAGTAATTTTTTTAATCATTAAATTATAAATATAGACTTAAAATTCGATCCAGTTTTTAAAAAACAATCGATTTATCTATCTATCTATCTATCTATCTATCTATCTATCTATCTATTATTACTATTATTATTATTGTTGTTTTTGTTGTAAATTGTCATATAAATTAATAAATTACAAATATATACTTTAAATCTATCTATTTATTTTTTGGTTAATTTAGTAAACTATATATATGTTAAAACGTAACAATAGTATATATCAATCACTTTCAGACATAACAAAATTTATTATATTTAATCTCTTAGTTTTTTTATCAAGGATTGTTTCGAGCTTTTTGTGGAACTTAAATTTGATATTTATAGATCAAAAGTTGGTAAAAGATTTTTTGGTACAAGTTAACTGCATTTAGATAAAAAAATTTTACGGGTCAAAAATGAGAAACTTGAGTATTTTTAAAAGTTTGAGAATGCAAATAGATTTATCATTAAATTTGTGGCAGGTTCAAAGTGTTGGCTTGCAAATGTCAAACGGATGAAAGTTAGAATTTTAAACATGATTCGGATTTCAAAATTATTTTCACGGACATTTTTTGAAATAATCAAAAGGTTCAGGATTTGACAAATTGACAAATTTTTTTCTCAACTATTAAAATTTAAGAAAATTGCGAACACTTTCTACATGTCACCCCCAGACCTATCAATGTTTCTAACTTTTATCAAATTTGAAATATATGTGTAAGGATTAAATTTTCATTGAATGGTGATCAGAACGTTGCGTGGGAAGCATGTCATGCAAAACTATGCTCAAATGAAGCAAACATTCACAAAATTTAATGGGTTAACATGTTATTTTTTTATGTTGTCATTGTGACAAAGTCAAGAAGCCTCCTGAAACTTATCAAAATATTTTTCATGGTGTAGCTCAGAAAAACATAGTTTTTGAAGAACATCCGTCATTACAATTTAAAGTTCTTATTTCCTTTGATGGGTGGTAAATTAATATTAATAAATATATCAATAAAGGTAACACTTATTCTGTATTTAGGCCGAGTGGTTAGAACTATTATTGTATGAGAAGTCTTATTTCCGAAATTGGTTAATAACCAAAATTCTTTCAATTATGCATATATGACACTAAAAATGAAATTTTCAATAGAAAGAGTGTTCTCGGGTACGTTTCGGCACGTGCATTTTTATTATTAAGTTCATTTAAAAAAAAATATTTTGTGATATAAATAAATTTAATTTATGTACATATAGTATAGATACAAACATAGATGTAATACATTTTTTCATATATGTTATGCAATTATTTGTTTCACTTGTAAATTTATAATTTCAATCATCCCGTGTGTGATACGGGCTCTAAAGCTAATTATGGTATAAACTTTAGATTAAAATTCATGAAAAAAGAAATATTTATGATTGACGTAAAAATATTGGAGATTTGAGTTTGTATATATAGAGGTTTATTTTAAAATTTTATTCTTTTTTAAAATTGGATGGATATTTTGCCCCATATATAGACGATGACCACGAGATTATTCAAGGAGGTATCACACGGGTGGCTTTAGCACGTGACGGCACCAAGGGAGGTAGGCTGATGTTCCCGTCAATACCGTAGCTCCCCACACCCCACTCTCATAGCGTCTACCCTAATAATTTCTTAACATCATTTTAAATATAGAAAATGGAAACATCTGCTCTAGTTCTAAATTTAAGCTATTAATTTCAAGTCTATAGCTGAATTTGGACGATACAACTTCTAACTCCTCATCTATCTATTTATCTATATAAATACCAACCAAAAAATCTTATGTGTCACTCTCTGGTTACTCTCACTATCTCTCAAACCATCAGATTGCTTGAATTGTGATGTGGGGTTTTTATTCGTTTGACCCGTGTTGGCATGTATAGGTCTCACGAAACCCAGATAGTCCTTAAATGGGTTATAACATCTCATTTACTTGTGAAATCATTTCATAATCAAACAATAATTTTCGCGGGTCATGGGTCTCATCAAACCCGGATAACCGTTAAACGGGTTATAACATCTTATTTGTTTTTGAAATAACCCCTTAATCATCAAACAATAATTTCCACGAGTTATGGGTCTCACTAAACCCGGATAGCTCTTAAGCGGATTATAACATCACATTTATTTGTGAAACACTTTCATCATTAAACCCTAATTTAATTTCTCTCATTTACATATTCCCAGTCAATGGTCTATCCTCTCCATCACCGGTTAACTTCAAATTACCACCCACCATCGTTACTGTGACAATCGTCAATTTCAGGTTAACTCCGTTAACTCAACTCCGTCAATTCAAACTTAAGATCACTGAATCTATAACGCACACCTCATTACATTTAAACTAGGATTTAAATGACGCTTAACACTTACTACATGTGTAGTCTTTCGGGAATTGCACCGAAACGCAAACAAGTTGACGCAAACGATTGGTGAATAAACGAAAAACGTCAAAACAATAATTATGTGATATTAGGTGTTAGACTTATGTGTTATGTGATAATATTGGTTAAAACACTAACTCAAGATGTAAACAAGTTAGTTTAAGCTAGATAAGTAATACTTAGAAGTGGAGGGGCCAAGGTGTAACATATTATTATTTATAATATGTTAACCCTAACTCTTTCCTCCTCCCCACACAATCCGATCGCCCCCCCCCCCCCCCTTGGCTGCCGTCGACATACACACACATACATACAATCAATTTCAAGCTTTTGATTGAAGATTAAGGTGCTAGGAAGGTATAAACGACTATCCTATGCATCCTTTATACTTAATCTTGACTTTTATTGGGTTAATTACAAACCCTAGATTCCGATTTTTACATGTTATTGTGTTCATATGAGTTTGTTTGATTTGATGATGTATTGATGATGAATTGATAACTAGAATTGATATTGCTACATGTTAATTGTTGTGTCTTTGATTTGAGTTCAAACAAAAACCCTAATCATGTATGTAATGTGTAATTGATGTGCATGGATAGTGATTATGGAGTCTAGAGTGTTATATGAATGAATTATGGTTCATAGATAGTTAATATGTTGAGTTTGGATGCAAACAGTTTCTGGACAGATTGTGTTATTGATGTTTAATTGACTGTAACGGGGTGTAAAGGTGAAAATTGGTTGAGATTATTGATACTACAGTAAACTAGGTTGAGTCTAGTTTCTAAAGAATATAAATTTGCAATTTTTGGACGTGTAAAAGTTAACTTTGATGATTTTACAAAAACGTTGTGCAAAGCTGAGTTGTTAGACCTGCTGTTAGGTTGTTTTGTAAATATTATATCTCATGAACTACGAGACCAATTGGGTTGGTTCCACTTCTGGAAGTTGACCTTATTGAGTTAGGAACCTAACCCAAGTGGTATTGCATTTATTGAATTTTTCGTTTAACGGGAATTTCAAATAACATTCTGTTGCGCATGAATTTGACTGTTATGAGTTTGCTGTAATGTTTTGATCATTATAAGAAATCTATGTGGAATAAAAATAAAATAAAATATGTTCTGGAAACCTAACACATATATGCTTTTGTGATGATTTTTGGTAAATTAATTGAGATGCTATGATCGGTGGAATAGTACAATCTTTCAAGTAGAATTTCTGTCTCAGTGAAACTAGCTACTGAATTTTGTGAAAATGCATGAAACATGATACTTGCTATATAATTGTTATGTTTTGACCAAATTGCCCTTACGGGGAGTAATTGCTAGTGATGTACATTATAAATACATGACACGTAAATAATTGCTCACACATGTAACGTATCACAAATATACTTGTTAAAGTCACACACGATTCACAAACGAAACACGAAACGTAATATTTGCATAAGTATTACGTGTCGGGTCTAGAGACTCGTTAATAGCTTGAATACTTAGAAAATCTCTTTGTTGTTTTAGAACGCTAGAGAGAGTTTTCTGTGACGCGCATCACTTGGTGATTTATTTTTGGGAATTCTTCGCAAACAGTGAGTTCACTTACTGTAACACCCCGTAACCGCAGCGGAAACGTACACGGGATGCAACAGACACATCTGATATCAACAGCATTGCTTATAAAGAAAACACCACTACATTAATTTAAACGAATTACATTGTTCCGAGTTTCGTTACCATCTAGGTGTTATCACATAAGTTTTACCGATAGTACATTAACATATTTAATGCAAAATATAGATCCTTAATCTTCCACAAAATAGCACACATCATCAAGCACGTATCACTCATTCCAATTTGGGTGTACCTAGAAAGCATGTAAAGAAAACGGGTCAACTACGAATAGTTGGTGAGTTTCACTAATTTAAATAAACCATGAAAAATCATTTTAATAATCATAAATTAATGATGTAATTATGCTGAGCCTACAAGTGAAAACTCTGTTAACCTAGAAACACATTTAATAACCTCTGGGGACACTGTTAACCCAGAAACACATTTAATAACCTCTGGGGACACTGTTAACCCAGAAATACGATTAATAACCTCTGGGGACACTGTTAACCCAGAAATACGATTAATAACCTCTGGGGACACTGTTAACCCAGAAATACATTTAATAGCCTCTGGGGACACTGTTAACCCAGAACACTGTTTCGGGCCTTACAATATTAGCAACTCAGACAATTACCATCTCAATACATTACCGTACGATTCCCGTACAATAAACATTATATAAATACATTCATTTCCATGCGATCGGCATGTACTTAAACACTTTGATAAAAACATGTTTTCCGCCCCGGGAAAATATTTAAAACAGTTCAATAAAAAGGGGCTCGTGAAAACTCACCTTTTTTGTGAGCAAGATGTAATACTGTGAACAGCTACCGGCCCGGATCTGTAATACGATCCCTAAGTCGTTACTACACAATTTCTATTAATATAACTTAAATTCGTGTTAACCGGTACGTCCGGGGACACTGTTAACCCAGTACCGTACACGATCCAGGGACAATGTTAACCCCGATACACTTCTCAGGACTTAGATTGTGATATCACTTAGAGTTCTTTAGTCAAAACTACCATTAGTTTGTTTTCTCGTTTTGCGTGCCTATCACGGTTATTCGTCTTTATGTTTTCAAAAATGAGTTTGGTCACATTCGACCCGAAAATAGTTGTTATTGATATTTTAATTAAAGTGGTGAAATTAGAGCTCGGTTTAGACACCCCGTTTGGCCGCGGGGCCCGTTTCCGTCTTTAATATACCGGAAACGACTAAATCGGGGTAAAATTACCCAAATCATCCGAATTACTTTCGGATGATTTATTTTTACTTGATTAACTTAGTTTCATGAAAATAGTCCATTTTTAGGGTTTTTATACACCAGTCAGCTCGCTTAGGCGAACTTTGCCGATTTACGCGTTTTAAGCTTTAAAAGTTTGTTTTTATGTTCTGTTTAGCACAAATAATTATCCGTTTAGTCTCGGATCTTGAAATTTTGCACAAATCAGTTTTTGACAGTAAGGAATTTTATAAAAATATTTCCAGAATTAATTTTTATATTTAACATTTATTTATCTATTTTTAAACGTCATTTAGACACCAAATATGTCGAAAATACCAAACGACCTTAGAAAAATCCCAAATTTTTCTGGGATGACTCCTGCCATCCATATAGTTCCCAGTAATTTTTACAGAACCAAAAACTCATTTTTCATGCCATTTTCACCAAAACCGAGCTAGAAAACCCTAGAACTCGTTTTACCGAAAAGCCTACTTAGACTTCTCCAATGGACCTGAAATTTTGTGTGTGACTTTTATATGTTATAAAAAGCTTATCTAAATTTTTCCAGAATTTTTCATGATGTTTAGCTATTTTTCACCATTTTTAGCCAAAACCGAGCATTAAATTCACCAAATATTCATCCTTTATCCAAAAATTACCAAAATTTCACAGATCTCATATTTTCATGTGTAGATCATCTCTGTGAAATTTCGTGACTCAACTCTAAGTCTACCACAATCTGTCCAAATCTTACAAATCATACGAAAAACCGAACTACCTTGTGTTTCTAGCTTTAGATCGCAAAGATCTTGCTTTATAGCCTTTGCTAGCAACTAGATACAACACCTACAAACACAAAAACATCACACCAACAAGTTATACCCACAATCAAGCCATTTCTTTCATGGTTTCGGTTAAGACATCAAAACAAAGGTTTTAACCGTAAAAATTCGTTTTTAACTCTTTTAACTCCTTTCTTGGACCAAGATCCCTCGTATAACTTGTATACATCATTTGATCATGCAAGAATCGGTTTCATCTCGGGTTTTCACCCATTTTTCACTTGAAACCTCATTTTCTCATGATTTTGGAATTAAAAAGCAAGATCAAACCATAATAACATGTTTATACCTTGTGGATCTTCTTAAAAATCAAAGGTTTTGGTTGAATGTGTAAAGGGTTGAGAGGATTTGGAGAGTTGGAATGTTAAAAAAAGAAAATGAAGTGTGTGTGTGTGTACCCATGGACCGATCGGTCCATGTATGGTGTGGGGGGGCCCACATCTCAAACCTTGGCCACACATTTGGATTGTGTAATCCGGATAATGTTGTGGATAATCTGGTTCAGTTCGTTTTTCGGTTAAACACTTAATTCGGCTTAAAACGAGGCTAAAACGGTCGTTTTTCGGCTTAAAAATAAAATTTATATAAAACCGATTTAAAATCTTTAAAAAACTTAAACCATGACATTTATTGACTCAACACATCATATTGTCGGTCATTGTGCCTCTTTTTCGGCTTGATCGATCGTCTCTTGCTTGGTTTGATGTTAAAGGTTTCGTTTAACGTACCGACGTACTAATAAATCGAAATCCTTTTTCTGTGCTATAATTCACTTATCCCGAAGCCCTTCGTAAGCCTTACTAAACATCATATATTTCATCTATGACGTAATCCCCGATTTGTTCGGGTTTCAATAACCGTTCATCGGTTAATCGTAATTCCAATACGACTAACTGTACATTCGAGTATAATTCGTACTGTGAATCTTATATACTCGTACAAACACATTATAATTCAGATATTTAGTATTAAATAACACATAAATGGTATATTCCGGCTAGGGTATACCTGAATTTGCCGGAATCGTTACACTTACCCCCTTTTAAACTGTTTTCAAACGCTTTTCAATTAGGGGAGATAACATACTCCGAAAACGCATTTAAGATTTTGTTAATATAGATTATATATCACTTGTAAAGACTAACTGGCAAACGCAATAACTAAAGTCCTTCATTCACATCGAACCGTTTAATATTGGATAATAGCGAGTCATTGTTGAGTAGTACTACTGGGTTTGACAAACCCCACCCAACGCTAAACTCGACTGGAGGTCGAGTGGGTGTAATCTTGGCTAAACACATACCATGGTCGGGATAGACCTGGTGGCAAGGCAAATGATAAACAGTCAGCTTCGGTGTCGAACACTTAGTGATACTTGTTTTATAGGCTAGCTACCTATAGATATATAATTGACATAACACTATCTGGTAACGCAAAACGCTGTAACGCAAAACGCTGAACGCAAACGCTTTATTTTATATAAACTTGTGAACTCACCAACCTTGTGTTGACACTTTTAGTATGTTATTCTCAGGTAGCCGAGGCGGGCGCGCGGTTTAGGATCATGCATTGCTTGAAACACTTTTAATAATGCAAACTTATTTTAAACTGTTATCATTGGGTTTTAAGTCGTCCTGCGTGACGCAACATTGGTTTCTATGGTTTTTACGCTTCCGCATTTAATTACTCGTAAACGTTTTCATGGTTTTGAAACTTTGTTTTATGGTTTGATTATAACTAATGAATCCGATCCTGTTAGTTCACACCCTCCGACGGTAAAACTACGTTAGTGGATTTTGAGGGTGTGACAGTCACCTACATCAACCACCCCTTTTTTATAAGACAAATATTTGTATTTATGTTTGTTCATTTAAAAAATCAACATATTCGTGTCCGTTTATGTTCCTTCATTAAAAATCTAAAAAACCTACACATCTCAATTGAAAGATTCGAAACATAAAAAAAAATGAACGTAAAAAACTAATATATGTGTATTAAATCAAAACAAAACTAGGTTAAAAAAATAAAACAAATCATTTCAAAATATAAAATAGTAAAACCGTTAAAAACAAAAACCTAAATAAACCTTCATAACACGGGAACCCAAACTAGTTACCACATATAAGACCAAGATTTGAACCTCTAGCCCGATCTTTAATTCATTCAATTTGTCTTGTCAATCACAACCGAGTTTATCCATACAACTTTGTGATGTTTGATGGGCATATTCTATAACATTTGCGTATTAATATTTTGTTTGATAATTGCATTGGACCACATGATAATAGCACTTCACCCCCACATGGCCACAAACATATGGCAAATCTTGTGGGGCATGGCCCCATAGCCATGGATAGCACCAGATTGAATCATGTCCATGTAACATCCCGAAGTTTCTAAAGTAATATTTAATATATTATTTTGTCGGGTGAAATAAACGAGTTAGTGGAACGATAATAATAATAGCAAAATATGAAGACTTAGTAGGATAATTAGATGGGATTAGATATGGACCAAAAGGAAATATGGGCCTTCGGTCCATGGGCTTAAGGGAGTATAAATACCCCCTTAAACCCCAATCATTTCCATTCCATCTATTTATCCATCCTAATCTCTACACACCCCAAAACACACAACCCGAACCAAGATCCAAAGGCAAGGACCCGAGCTCGTTGGTGCTAGATCGTCGTGACGAACCAAAGCAACAAGACCAGCTCGTGTTCGTAGTTCGACTCATTTACGGTACGTTTATATCGAGAACATGTTCGTTTAGGTTTGGATTAGTATAGAAATGATAGATCGGTGTTTGTATGGTAAAAACGAATCCAACAAAGCTAAACTTACAGAAAATGGTTACGATTTGATGGGTTAATCGATTGATAAAAGAACCCGTAACCTATATGCCTAAATCGCACCCTTTAAACATCGATGTTAGGTCGATTTGATGGTTGGGGTTTGTAGGCGCTGGTCAGACGATTCCGTGGATACCTAAATCGAGTTATTTGGTTAAGAAACGAAGATGATTAAGGACGAACAGTAGCTGCAGCCGACAACTTCGCCTGCAAGCTAAGTTCGCCTGATGAACTTCGCCTGCAAAGCTAAGTTCGCCTGATGACAACTTCGCCTAAAAGCTAAGTTCGCCTGATGACAACTTCGCCTAAAAGCTAAGTTCGCCTGATGACAACTTCGCATAAAAGCTAAGTTCGCCTGATGACAACTTCGCCTAAAGCTAAGTTCGCCTGATGACAACTTCGCCTAAAGCTAAGTTCGCCTAAGGTTTAACTTCGCCTAAAGCTAAGTTCGCCTAAGGTTTAACTTCTCCTAGAGTCAAGTTCGATTAGAAAATAAATTAAAAACGATAAGTAAAAGTAAGCTAATACTAGGCCACCAGATTAAATCAGGCGAGTATTGATACGTGTAACTTATACAGTCAGCCGAGCTCAGTTAAAGAAGGGATTTACAACTATCGGAGGAAGAAGCAGAGTTCAGGTGAGTTTCTAGCCCCATTTCCTTGTTATGTTTTCGGGGCTGTGTGCATACTCGATGTGAAGTGTGAATACACTTACCTTAAGTGGTAAGTGTATGCTATAGATGTTATACGAGGTATATATATTTTATAATGCTTGTCGGTACGTGAACGATCTTCGGATATTGCACGTATCGCCAAGGATAGTAAATTCCAAGTGGTTGATAGTGTGTATGAATGTTATGATGTGACTTGTTTATTACGTAAATACTGAACTGATATGAAGTGTGATATAGGCAGGTAGAGGTAGAGTGTGTTAGAAGTGGCAAGAGTCTAGTAAGGGTGTTAGTGGCATAACGTGAGCGCGTGATAGGGAAAGCCTGTACGTGCCATCGTTATTATGTGTGTATGATTGTTGATGTGACTTGCTTATTATGTAAATGATATGAAGCGTGTTGTAGACAAGTAGAGGTAGAGCGTGTTAGAAGTGGCAAGAGTCTAGTAAGGGTGTTAGTGGCATAACGTGAGCGCGTGATAGGGAAAGCCTGTACGTGCCATCGTTATTATGTGTGTATGATTGTTGATGTGACTTGCTTATTATGTAAATGATATGAAGCGTGTTGTAGACAAGTAGAGGTAGAGCGTGTTAGAAGTGGCAGGAGTCTAGTAAGAGTGTTAGTGGCATAACGATAGTACGTGGTAGGGTAAGCCTATACGTGCCTTCGTTATTAAAGTGGCAAAGTGGCATAACGTTTTACGTTATTAAAGTGGCAAAGTGGCATAACGTTATACGTTATTAAAGTGGCAAAGTGGCATAACGTTTTACGTTATTAAAGTGGCAAAGTGGCATAACGTTATACGTTATTAAAGTGGCAAAGTGGCATAACGTTATACGTTATTAAAGTGGCAAGGTGGTAGGTGTAAATAAGAGGCTAAGTGGTAAGGTAAGCAGGTTAGATAGTGGACTACGTGTCTGCGGATACGTATATGATGCATGTGGTGGTTGTATGATAAGTTGCTTGATTAACTAGAACTCACTCAGCGTAGCTGACTTTTAGTATGCACGCAGGTGATCAGACCAAAGAACTAGCATGAGGATGGCACATGGCATGGATTGAACGGCTGGCATCTTAAGATGGATGAAAAGATGTTTTAAATATAATGATTTGTTTTATAGTATCAGAGAAGAGATTGAATGTTTTGTAACGAATGCTTCAAGTAAACGTTTTCGCGAAAGTTTTAATTGACTCTGATTGCAAGAACTGTGTTTATGAGTAAATCCGACGCTAAAGTAAGGCTACCGGGTTCGGGGCCTTACAGTCCAAGTTTGGAACTTTAAAGATATTGTTTCAATTGGTTATATTAAATGTGGATTGATTAAAATGTTATTTGGGTGGTTGTTTATCAACTCTTTTAACACATGTTTAAGTGTGACAAATACAATAATGAAAATTTGTTTTCTCTTAAGAACAAGTGTAGTGGGAGCAAGGGTGAAAAAGCCCCCAAAGTGTCGGGAGCACCAGCCCGGGGCGTTTTGAGGCATTTTGGGCTTTAGTTTCTCTCTCAGCATTTTGTACAAAACGTCTTAAGAATTTGATGGTGAGGCCAGGGGTATAGTGAACCAATAGAATTAATTGAGGGGGGCGTTTCCCCATTCCTCCATTAAGTTTGGTCTAAGTATCGGATATTGTAAAATATTTATATATATTTTTTCTAAACCACACATAATAACCAGATAAGAAACTCTGAGTTTATATTTGTTATTATTTTTATTTTTATGTCTTATTTTCTATCTCACTTGTATTGTGTAATAATATCCCATAAATATACAAGCTTTTAATGCACGTTGAATTCACATATAGTGTTTATTGAATATTTGAATTGGTTTTCGGGTTATCTGAATTCAGATTTTTTTATTATTAATGACTTTAGATTCAAACCGAAATTTGAACTTAGGTTGGTTCAAATAAATATAATATATGCAAGTATGTATGTATGTATGCATGCATGTATATGCACTTAGAATGACCACATTGGTCTCATCACAAAGATGCTTGTCGAGTTCGCTCGGCTTGTAACCGCCAAGTCCCAAACTAGAAATTGAGCTCGTATTCAACTTGAGCCACTCATCGCTCAGTGAGTTACCTATTTTATTTTATTTTGTATGTTGATAATTTAATATGTGGTTCTCTAGTTAAGTATAAAATAACAAGTTAACAACTGATCAAGAACTAACAATTACACAAATATCAAAACTCGGAAAGCACAATATCAAATATTTATACGAGGTAATTAGTTTGAGCTGAATTACAAATGAGCTTTACAAAAGTTACTATGAAGTATGAACAAGTTGCAAGCCACGAATAATTAGCGACCAAAAATTTAGTGTAATATGCAATTTTTCAAAATAATCAAATTTGTGTCATCACATCTCTCTAATACATTTTAAATTCATGTGATCATCTTAAAAGATTAACTAGTAAATAAATCAGCTAAATTTGTTTTAACGAATCGAATTCATATTTATCATAATTTTTTTGACAATTATATTAGCATTGTTAATTGATGTAATTTATTATAAGGTTTTTTACATTCACTAGATGCATGCAGTCCATGCACATTACTTGTGGTCCAAGGAAACTCCTTTGTTGCTAAAACAAAACTTATCTTCCGTATTCTCCAAGGAATTCATGTATATCGCATGTTCTTTTTCCTTAATAATAATGTTCCGGTTGTTACGACTTTTTAACAATTTAAACGTTTTTCTTGTATTTGGGAACTCCATGTAACTAATAACCAGAGGTGTTTATGCGATATGATGAGGAATACAGATATTAGTAATCACGTAAAACTATAGTAATATTATGATTAAATTAAAGATAATAAAATGTCCGTTTTTATGGTATAATTAAAATATAATATCATATGAAAAGGTTAAGGCCGTTTAAAACTCGTGGGGGGAGGAAGTTGGTTTAAGAAAGATATTAAAATAAATATACGAGCATAAAAGTGTAAGTTATCTTAAAACAACCAAAATTTGGGTAAAAACGAGGAGCCAAAATTGTTATGCTCATAGGTATTGTAAATCAGACCCTATTTTGTAAATAGTTGATCAGAAGCCCATACATTTTAATTAAGGAAAAACACTATAGAATAGTAACCATATTGGCCTATTGGGTGCTACATTAACTCAATAAGCCACATTTTAAAGTGATTTAGTCTTGGTTAAGCAAATAAGCCCACAATAGAAAAGAACCGAACATCTGTGAGACATGAGTGACGACCGAAATTGATCCACAGACGACAACTAAAAGTAACAATTTGGAACACCGGGCCGTATCTGCATTTGCTTATCGCTACAATAACTTTGTTTTTGTTTATTGTTATTACAATTATCGCCAATATTTGGTGAAAAAGTTATACATAAGGGTCATTTTTTAATACTCGTATGGGATACCTGAAATCTAAAAGACTACCCTAGATTTTACTATTTCTAAACCCAAGTTTTACATCAATCTAAGCACATTGGCTCGTACTTAACATATCTATAAAATTTGCATTTACGTAAAAATTATTATTATTATAGAATGTCCGTTGCCTTCCTTTCTCATTAACATTCAGTATAAATACAACGATAAACATCTCAACAATAATTACCAAATACAAGGTAAGAAATACAAGCTAAATATAAGTCTGTTACTATTAAATTATAGAGAGAAAAAAAAAGTCGATTCGTCATACAACGACATGACTCGAGCTTTTTCCTAGTCGAGCTCAAGCTCAAGCTCAAGCTCAAATTTCAACTCGTTAAGTAAAACCGAGCAGAGTTGGCTTATAATAAAAACAAATAAAGTTTAGCATAGAGAGAGACGCACGTCATATTATCTCTATATCACCATTGCGTGGGTGTCTGCCACCTTTACGTTCACCACCGTTTTTGGAACATCTTTAATTAACACCACCCACAACAACAACAACAATAATAATAATAATAATAATAATAATAATAATAATAATAATAATAATAATAATAATAATAATAATAATAATAATAATAATAATCTGTATGCGTAATCTCAAACCCATTCAATTCTTTCAATCGTTTCAATAACATCGATTGTCTCTAATCATCGCCGACATGGGTTTGAATCCGATCGGCGGCACGTCGGATAAAACCCGGTGGCGCGTGCACGACAATGGTTCATCGACTGTGCACTACCTGTTCCTAACGTTTCTGTTGTGCAGTTCAGTTGGGGTTTTTTATATATTTTATTTGTTCAGAAACCCTAATTTGAATTACAAGAATTCGATCGGTTGTCAAGAGGATAACGAGGGTTCGTGGGAGATTGGTGTTTATTATGGGGATTCACCGTTTAATCTTAAACCCATTGAAGCTGTAAGTTTTTAATCAATTTGTGTGTGTGTGTGTGTTTATGCATTTTTGTTTTGATTTTAGTTATTTTGTTTTGTTGGGTTTTTGATGTATCAAGTTAGTGTTCCACAGTGAGAAATTGGGTTCTTTTTGGTGGATTTTTGTGATATGAAATGGCATAGCGAAGCTTGGACGAGTTCGTTTGGGGGGACTCAAAATGTATTAAAAAAAATATAAACGAGGGGTCGGGCTCAAACTTTCAGTAGTAAATTTACACTTACACTACATGTACATATTTTTGACGAAAACGGTCTGCGCAAAAAAACAGGAGGGGCCCGGGCCCTCATTAAGCTTCGCCCATGTGAAATGGTATATATTTGATCCTATAATTAGTTTTAAAAGATTAGGTTTTACAGTTAAAAATGGGTAGCTGCGCAGCTTGTTGCCCGCGTGCCTTTTGTTTTGATGTAATCACTTCTTTTCGTAATAAAAGTTGGTATAAAAAATAAAAATTTATAACCAAAAAAGATTTTTTTTTTTTTTTTTGGTGTGTGTGGGATTTGATGGGTGTAACAATGTAACATGCTTTTTTGTGAGCTAGTAATTAATCAAAGAAATTGGGTTCTTTTTGGTGGATTTTGTGATATATGAAGTGGGTGACACTGTTATATTTGAATCCTATAAACTAGTTTTGAAAAAAGGTTTGATTTTTTGTGAATTGGAATCAAATTAATCAAAGAATTGAGTGCTTTTTGCTGGATTCTATGATATATGAAATGGGTTTTTATATTTGAATCCTATAGCTAATATATAAATAAAAAGATTGGATTTTTTTGTGTGGGTTTGATGTTTGAAGTAGGTATATGATATATGAAGTGGGTGACACTGCTCTTGGAATATATATTTGAATCATGTAATTATTTTAAAAAAGATTGGATTTTTGTGGGGCTTTGATGTTTGAAGAAGGTATAACATGCTTTTTGTGAGTTGGGAATTAAAGAAATTATTTTTATTATTTTTTGCTGAATTTTATGATGCATGAAGTGGGAGCCACTGCTATTGAATATTATATTGAAACATTTAATAAATTTCAAAAAAGGTTTGATTTTTTGTGGGATTTTGAGCTTTTGATGATTGAAGAGGATATAACATGATTTTTGTGAGTTGGGAGTCATAAATTGGGTTCTTTTTGCTGGATTTTAGGCTGAGGGGTGTAGGGGCTCTAACGGGGGCGCGAGTGGGGGCTCCAGCCAATAATATTGTGACGTGTGGCAGAGAGAGAAACTGGATAAGATGGGTGATGGAGCCCTCGCTGGAGCCCCTGGCCCTGGTGTGGAGGGGCTCCAGCAGGGGCTCCAGCGGATTTTTTTTTTATTTTTTTATAAATATATTCAAAAAACGTATTATTAAAAAAACTCATAAATTATTAAAAAAAACACACATTAAACCGTTTTTAGACCGTTTCGGCCCTACTTCCGCATCAGACGAACTAGTTTTATACGCTCCAGACGAACTAGTTTTAGACCGTTTCGGCCCTACTTCCGCATCATGGTCCGGCGCCACCAGCTCAACCCACTTGGAACACCTTTTCAACCTCTCCCACAACTTTACATCGTCCCACGTCTTCACCGTCCCATATTTGAATTAAAAAAAACACACATTAAACCGTTTTTAGACCGTTTCGGCCCTACTTCCGCATCAGACGAACTAGTTTTATACGCTCCAGGCGAACTAGTTTTAGACCGTTTCGGCCCTACTTCCGCATCATGGTCCGGCGCCACCAGCTCAACCCACTTGGAACACCTTTTCAACCTCTCCCACAACTTTACATCGTCCCACGTCTTCACCGTCCCATACCTCCGCAAACACTCCTGCTTCCACTCTTCGACAGTGAAATTGTAAACCGCCAAATCATCACTGCCACTTGGTCTCATACGACCGGCGTTCCTGTTGAAAAGATTAGTAAACAAGCCGACAAATTTTCTGATTTCGGACCACCGACCCGAAATCATATCGGCGTTTCGCTCTGTACTCCCAACGAGCGTATAGAACGTCTCCCTAACCTTTGTCCAAAAACCTTGCTTTTTTGGTAGTCGGCTGCAAAATGAATAATTAAATTAGATTTCCAGTTAACTTTTTTAATTAACTTTTTTTTTAAAAATCATTATTAAAAACGTTAAAACAATTACCGCAACACCGATCCTCAGAAATGACTATCCAAGCCCGACACAAGGCTTCCTTCTCATCCGATGACCACGGAGTGGTTTTCCGTTTCATCCTCGGAGTCGAAGCCGGTCCCGGCCCGTCCGTTGCAAGTTGTTTTTTTCGGTGGACGCGTCTTCTTGCTCCCGTAGCATCACCGTGTGATTCTTGTGTCTCCGGAACAACAAAGTTAGGAGACGGTTGTATGTTGGATTGTTGAAAGCCGGATGTTTCTTGCGACCCCGAAAAAAACATCGATTGGTCTGGTGACGACCATAAATCATCGTAACTATAACCTGAATCTAGGTTTGGGTACCAATTTCCAGACATGTTTTTAAAAAAAAGTTTGGAAGATGGGTTGATTTTGGGTTTTTTTTTTAAGTTGTGGTAATTGTTTTATGTGATTTTGGGTGTGGTAATTGTTTTAGGTGATATTGGGTTTATATATAGGAAGAATAATTTTTTTTTTATTAAATTAAAGAGCCCAACGGCTCATTTGTGTACACTCCAACGGCTATGTCACGCACCCCAATGCTCCTTTACGCCACCTTTCTCCCGCGACCCACCTTGCGCCTGCTTTGAATTCCGCGCTCGCGCCCCTCTCGCGCCCCGGTGGTGTGGTGCTCGCGCCTGGGGGTGCGAGCGGAGGGGCTCTCGCGCCCCCGCTGAAGCCCCACACCCCTCAGCCTTAGTGACATACAATGTGGATGTTACTATTCTTGATTGTTTATATGTGATTGATATAATTAATCTTAAAAACTATTGGATTTTTGGTGGGGTTTTGTTGAATGATGTGGATCTTCATTTGAATGTTGCAGATGAATATATGGGACAATAAAAGTGCAGCATGGCCTATAGCAAACCCAATTATGACTTGTGCTTCAATTACTGACTTTGGGTTCCCAAGTAATTTTGTTGCTGACCCCTTTTTTTATGCTCAGGTAATGTCTCGATCATTATTTTATATGAATTTTGATACTAATGTCTCGATCATTATTTTATATGAATTTTGATACTAAGGGAGTATTTGTATGCGAGTCTAATCCGATTATCACAACTTGAAGTTGTCAATACTATTTTTGAGGCAGTCTTAGGATTAATGTCATGATTTTGGTTTTGCGATTATTTAGGTCCAATCGCCCAAAGTAATAATTGAGCTAAAATGTGAAACTATTTGGCTATGATTAGTTTCGGTGGTGCTCGGATTTATTTGTTTTGGTAATAGAGATTTTAATGTTGTCATAAACAGGAATTTGATTATAGTGTCTGATTCTTTAGGATTTAATGTTTAAACAACAAATAGTTGGTTTTCTAGTTATTACAACTCGAAACCGCGTTTAAACATTACCTTCTATAACGCCTTTCATTACAACTTGTTATCTAGTTTATGTTAGTTTATACCACATAATCAACTTCCGAAGCACTCATTCAAACACCTACTAAGCTTTTATTTATCGTGTTTCATCGCTTTTTTGTGTATCAATATATTAATGTTTAGCATTTAATTATGATTCAGGATGATATTCTTTACATGTTCTTCAAAACCAAGAATCCAATAACAATGCAAGGAGATATCGCGGTTGCAAGAAGCACGGATAATGGAGCAAGTTGGGAACAAGTGGGTGTGGCCTTGGATCAAGATTATGATCTTTCACATCCATACGTATTCGACTACAATCATCAAGTAAGATCCTTTATTAGTTTGTTAGTACATGGTCATATATGGAACATTTGCATACTCACCATAACGCATTAAAGTATTAAACTATCAATCAATAACCAATATATTTCTAACATTTTCATGTTATTGAACATTTTTTTACAGATATACATGATACCTTATACAAGTGTAAAAGGAGACGTTCGCCTTTACCGGGCACTAAATTTTCCATTACAGTGGAAACTTGAAAAGATCATCTTGGACCGACCGCTCGTTGATGCAGTTATCATACAACATGAAGAAATGTATTGGCTTTTTGGTTCTTATGTAACAAACAAAAACCTTGAAATCTGGTATAGTAACAAGCCATTCGGTCCATGGGCCCCACACAAGAAAAACCCCGTTTCCGGACCACGAAACGGGGGCCGACCCTTTATCTACAACGGGAATCTTTACAGGTTAGCTCATGATGAGCGCGTCCGTGTTTTCAAAATCGAAGTTCTTACAATAAACAATTACAAAGAAGTAGAAATTGAGTTGGGGATTGAGAACCCGACAAAAGGTAAAAATGCATGGAACGGGGCCCGTTCGCATCATCTTGATGTTCACAGGTTAAGAACCGGGCAGTGGGTTGTGGTTGCTGACGGTGACAGGACCTTGTTTGGTGACGTGACTAGGAGACGCGTGGTCGGGTGCGGTTTAATTGTAACCACGGGTTTGATGATTTACTTTATTTGTTGGCTACTTGGGTTGGTCAAATGCTTGGTTCCGGTCAACCGCGGTTTGAAGAAGAAAAACAATGCGGGTTTAGTGTGCGAGAGATTAAGATTGAGATTACGGGTTAATATGAATATAAACCCAAATACTTTCAGTGGCAAGCTTGCTTTCTTCTTTCTTATAATATTATCCATCACGATAATGTGCGTCGGGTTCGGGTACATCTATGGAGGAAACGGGGCCGAAAAGCCGTATTCAGTTAATAATCGGTTTTCTCAGTTCACTTTATTAGCGATGACATACGATGCGCGAATGTGGAACTTGAAAATGTATATAAAACATTACTCTCGATGTGCTTCGGTTCGTGAAATCGTGGTGGTCTGGAACAAGGGGAAGCAACCGGGTCCAAACGATTTGGACTCCATGGTCCCGGTTAGGATCCGGGTGGAGGATCAAAACTCGTTAAACAACCGGTTCAAGCCCGACCCGTTAATAAAAACCAAAGCGGTTCTCGAGCTAGATGATGACATCATGATGAACTGCGACGACCTTGAACGCGCATTTAAAATTTGGCGGGAAAACCCCGAACGAATAGTCGGGTTTTACCCGCGCCTGGTCACCGGGCCGTCGTTGAAGTATCGGCCGGAGAAACACGCTCGGAAACATAACGGGTATAATATGATTTTGACCGGGGCGGCGTTTGTTGACCATGACGTGGCGTTTGGGAGGTATTGGGGGAGAGAGGCGGAGGTGGGGCGGGGTATGGTGGACGAGGTTTTTAATTGTGAGGATGTTTTGATGAACTTTTTGTACGCGAATGTGACGGTGGCGGGGCCCGCGGTGGAGTACGTGAAACCGGCTTGGGCGGTTGACACGTCGAAGTTTTCGGGGGTGGCGATTAGCGGGAACACGCAGGCACATTATCGGGTGAGAAGTAAGTGTTTGGAGGAGTTTACAAGGTTGTATGGCGGCTTAAGTGGTCGGAAGGTTGAGTTTAGGCGGAGGGATGATGGGTGGGATTTGTAGAGGTTTTGGTATACAAGTTTTATTGTTTTTGATAGAAAATAAGTTATGAATCAATGTGTTTATACAAATGAATAAAGTTACCTATTATTTTTAGTTTGTTGTGGGTGCGTG
This sequence comes from Bidens hawaiensis, assembly GCF_021521415.1. Taxonomy (NCBI): domain Eukaryota; kingdom Viridiplantae; phylum Streptophyta; class Magnoliopsida; order Asterales; family Asteraceae; genus Bidens; species Bidens hawaiensis. The sequence goes on from NW_027494913.1 coordinate 201,832, forward strand.
TCGTCGGTGATTGATTCGATGATTACTTTTCGTAACACTATGTTAATATAAAGGTGGTTTCAAACTAAATGTTTAATCGATATAAAACACTTACACGGGTAAAATATTAGCAGGAATTACTCTTTTTAGCTTTAAAGAACGATGTGAGTGATATTGACTAACGAAGAAGGTTGCGAATGCAATGCGACTATAGACGAAAAGAATGAGACCTTTTGATAATATTTAAGCGATTTCGTTTAGGATGTTTGATAAGGTAAGTGAAGGCAAGTTAAGATCATATGGTTTCCATGGATGGTTAATCAAACACAATTTTAACTTAGTATTAATAGCTGACCTTGTTCCTTCAAGAATCGACTCAGTTCAGTCTTCTCCGACAACATGAAAGTTGGAAAGTTGAATGATGCGATGCTCTGGGATTCTCGCATTAATTACTCAATGTATTGGAATGATCCAAAAGAACATTGGGACTTTTCCTCCGCCGTCATTTGCTACGTCCCTGAAAGCAGGGGATGAGATTTATCGATTTAACATATTCGGTATTGCTATCAAGATTTTGGGATTTCGGTATTCAATACTTACGGTACGGCTCTATTTAAGCATTTGGTAGCTCTTTGGAATATGTAGAGATTTCATTGGGCAGTCTATATATTTAATGGCTAAAAAATAGGTCTGTGTCGATACTCATACTGATTTAACATATTTGTTATTCGTTCAGGAACCAAAATTGTTGTATATTTGAAAAAAAAAAACAGTATTGAAACGATGTTAAAAACACTACTTGTACCCATACTGTGTCAAATAAATTCGATACAATATCCAATACTTGGTTTTGTTGATATTCGATACCGATACTTTCCATATTAATACGGATACGGTACCCGGTCACGAGAAATAGGCAAACTTGCATTTTTAGATTTTTACCACCTCCACGTTTGCATTTCCAATGTGTAAATTTTGATGCTTTTTAGGCATCCACGTAAACGACACGTGCCATGCTTTTTTGTTTTGTTTTTCTCTAATCATCCCCAATTTTGCTTATTGCCATTATCCGATCTGATGTTTGTGTTACGCTCTGTATTTTTTTTTTCTTTCTGAATCCATCACAATCGAAGTTTTATATAATTTACTATAAAACGATTACAATAAAGTGGCAGGCAAACGGGCAACAAGCTGCGCCGCAACCCCTTTTGAACAGCAAAGCCAATCCTGCTAAAAACGAAGCTTTGGGACCTAGAAGCTGAAGAGGTTCCGTGTATGACGCGCTGAACCCTACTCAAAAATTTCACAGCCTCTGGAGCCAGAAAACCAAATGTATCAAAGGCAAATGGTAGAAAGACATGTTGATTATCTAAACAAGCTTTCTCGTGTTTAACAACTTTGCCCGATTCAGCCTTCAACGCAGCCTGACCCACAACAAACCCACGGTCCCTGAGCCCAACAAGAGGAGACACTCCTGTAAGATCCACACAGGCGTGTTTCCCCCCTGCCCACCCGAACACAAGAATATCAGCTGGTCGTAAAGTAGACCTCCCTTCAATACGATCCGTGAGAAAGTTAACAGGGGCCTCCTTTTTAGCAGAAATCCCTGCCCGTTTAAGAACATCACACAGAACATCCCTAACCAGATCATGTCTGTATTTAAAGCCAGGTAATTCTTTGCAATGCACCGCATGGTCACCAAAAGAATCCAAACAGACCTTGCGACAAATTGGGCAAGGTTCATCCGTCGGGAACATAGGGATCATTAACCGGTACTTAAGGATAGCCCGATACTCCAAACCCGACATACGTTGGCCTAATCCTTCAATGGGGATAGCCGTTAGAAAATCCTGAGCCCGAGGAGCCCGAAGGCATTCAAACACCGCCTTTTGGCAAGGGGATAGATCAAACTTCACTTCTAAACTCTTGATGATTCCACTAAATAAGGCACTCGCCACAACATGTTGGGCTTTAGGGGGGGCGGTGTCCTTATTAGAGAACCCGCTAAGATCAAAATCTGGAAGTGAAGTATGTAAACGATCCATCGCACACCCATAATCAGAGTCCAACCCATAAATATCACAACCCCGAAGAATATGGTCTTGCAAACACCACGACTGTGCTCTCGAAGCCACAAAAGCATATGTAGATACATCCTCGGCCGAACAGAGACCCAACCCCCCATAACGGATCGGAAGTGATGCCAACCTCCATTGGAGATCCCTAAAGAACGGACCTCCACAAACCACGATGTCCTCAATCGCCCTTCGAAGACCATTGTCAAATATAGAAACAGCTTCCCCCACATACATAGGTTGGCATGTTCTCAAACTGAACAAAAGCTTGGCGACTCCCATACATGAGCGAAGCAAAAGAAGCTCGCATTGAGGATCCCGAAGTCTTGGGAGACAGCTCATCAGTTCCACAGCGCTAGATGACCTTTTCATAGCCAAACTGCTGATAGACCCCGCATCCTGGCTTACAGCACCACCAATGAGTTTCACGCCAAGCACCGGCCTTCCAATCCCGCAAGGGAACAACCCCTCCTGTGCCTTCACCCCATTGCATGTTGGCCAAAATAACTCTGTTTTCTTAACGTTTAATTCAAGACCCAAACGAGGCCCCTCAGACCTGATAATATCTAATGCTTTGGCTACCTCTCTAGTATCCCCGATAATCGTGCCATCATCCAAGTACCAAGCATGAAAGAGAAGCTTGCACCGATCTCTGATTTGGTGAACAAGTGGATGCAAAGCTAAGCCAAAAAGGAGAAGCCCAAGAGGGTCCCCCTGTTGAACCCCAGTGATGGATTTAATGAAAGTATCACCCACATATAACCTAGCCGACTGCCCATATAAAAAATCCACCCAAAGAGAAATGGAAGGACATCGACTCCGAACCTCATGTAGAAGGGTCGTCCTATCTACTAAGTTGAAGGCATTGGAGAAATCAACAGTAAGCATAGCCAATGACCCATCCGAAAGAAACTGATTTAGAAACCTGTTCGCGCTATGAAGCACGGCCTCTGCCCCACTGGGGACTCCCACCCCAAATTGAAAGTCACCGAGGTATTTAACCATCTCCTTCCCGACACCCCTCATAGCCACCTTAGAGACCAACCGCCTCCAAATGGCCCCAACGGCAATAGGTCTAATCCCATTGTCAGGTTTAAGCAACGACGTAAGTGGGGCAGATGCAACAAACTCTGCCAACACCTTAGGACACCTTCCCCCCAAAAATAAATTAACCACCGCAGAGATAGCCTTGAGCAAACCATCCGCAATCGGAGACCCCTCTCCGCACAACGCATCTAAAATATGTTGGGCTCGCAAACCGTCCGGCCCACACGAAGTCCCTTTAGGGAAAGACTTAATGCACCCAAGCACACTATCAACGTCCACGACAAGGGGAGACTCAGAAAGCAAGGAAGCAGGCATAATCGGAGGTGCCATGATGGGATGCTTAGACAACAAAGCGTTCAAAGTATCCTTACCGAAAGGTGCAACCCCTGAAGAGCATAATACCTTGACCGCAGCAGTGAAATGCCCGTCCGCAACTTTTCGCAAACATTGTTTAACATTGGCGCCCAACCCGGTGTTGTCAGACTCGGGTACAAACGCATCACCACCCGGGGCATCTCCTTGGGGTTGGTTAAAAAGCGATATAAGGAGCTCAAAGAAACCATCACGGTCACCCTAAGCGGATTGCGACCGTTGAATAATTCGGCATTGCTCAGACTTTCTATTGCCAGACCTGCGTTGCTGACGATTAGAAGGTCTGAAAACTCGTAAGGTGCAACGTGGTAACAACAACAGTTTCACCCACGCCTCAACAGACTCTGGCATAACCGCCACCTTACCCAGAGCACCCACTAAGACTTGGGAAAAAGCCATACGACAACTATGAGGAATGTTTTTAACAGTCGTAATAGGAAGAGTGAAGACACGCTCAAGGAGAGCTACATCCACCTCCACCCTTCCCACCGCGACAACTTCCCTCCCAACATGTGGCTTCGCAATCCCCACTATATATTCCTCCACATCTCCCGTGACACACTTGTACCAGACCGACCCGTCATCATGATGGCACCCCCGACGGAGAGCATGTGACTCCATACACGCTTCACACATCCACCTACGCGAGACCTTTAAAGCCTCACCAACCGAAATAAACAAATCCAAATTTGTCGAGATCGCCTCCCGTAAGGTCTCTTTCTTGTCATCCGATGACAAATGAAGCCGCTTAATATGTGCGGCCAATCGAACCCCCTTGGACCCCGGTAATCCATCCGGGCAACAGTGGAAGCCTCTAAACGGACACGGCCAAACAACCTCCTCAATAGCCCTGGTCATACCACCCCCGACCCACAAAACACCCCGGTAGCCAAGTACCACACCAAGAAAAATAATAATAAAACAAAACTCGAGTTGAGTTTGAGGAATGAACACCCGAACCAAAGAGGAAGGAGGAGAGCAACCACCCGTTGCCCTCCCCTCCTTAAAACACCAAAAACAAAGATTATTTCATTGAGGCGTTTTGTCAAACACCTGACGGGCAAACTATTTTCTTCAAAATTTTAGTTGATGATGATTCCTTTTTAAATGTACAAAGTGAAAATGGGATTTGGGTTATTTTAGTTGAATAAACTCTTCCTGTTAAAGATTTAACAGTCAATAGCTCATGAGCTCTGTATATCATATAACATTTACGCACACAAGTTTCGCATGGATGCGATTGATGATCTAGGGTTCGAATTTGGGGCAAATTCAGGAGAGAAATGATTGGGGGTGAAATGGAGAAGGATGTTGAATCAAAGGCAAATAATATTCAGGATGATGATAACAATAATAATAAAGCTAAGAGCTTCAAATTTAGGGCTCCACAGGAGAATTTTACCATTCAGGATTTTGAATTGGGAAAGATCTATGGTGTTGGTTCTTATTCTAAGGTTTGTTTCACTCAATTTATGGTTATTTTATCCAATTTCAGGAATTTAGCGTACTAGATATTATTTATTATTATTATTATTATTAGAACCTTAATATGTAGATATTATGATGACACTAGAATTAGGGTCTTAACCTTTCTTATAATCAACTAGCTTAGAAACCTGCTGTGTATTACATTGGCTGAATATTAAAAAAATATTAAGTTAAATATGGGCGTCAAGTGATTAGGGTATACCGTATAGTATACATGCAGTTTTTTAGTTGATTAAGGTTTAAGTTGTAAAGAATTATTTGGCAAGTTTTATTAGATTAACGAAAGTTTTACGCATATGTTTTAGCAATATTTTACAAACATATAGGTAAGTTCATTCAGTTGCTTCTATTTTAGACCTCTAGGAAGGGATTGCGTCCAGTGAATAGGTCAACTCGACGCGTTACTCTTTTGAAGTAAGTAAATGAAGTGTTAAATACAAAAACAAGTTTTAGTTTTTCAGTAACTATAGTCGTTTAATAATATCTAAACATTTTTATTTTTTTAAAAATCATTTTAAAACATAAATGCGTAAAATTACTAAATCTTAAAAAAAAAATGAAGAATGAATAATCAAAACATAAATACAAAACTAAGTTGTTTTTTTTTAAGTCATGTGTATTGTAGTAGAAAAGGAAAGTCAAATTGGTTGTTTTTGTGATTTCACTATTTAATAAGACAGAGAGGCGGGAAATTCGAATTTCAGGTGCCCTATATGAGTGCCAAGTCTCCCCAAACGTTTTTAGTTATTAGGTATATATTGATAGATATAGATTTGGACTGCAATAACTCAACCTCTAGATTGAAGGATTGTTTAGACTAAAACCTTTTAAAGTAGCAGGTTATGATGGTTTGTTTCGTTCTTGTGAATTACTTACAGCTTGGTGTTTGATTATAGTTAAAATCTGACATCTTTAGGTTGTGAGAGCAAAAAAGAAAGATACAGGTAAAGTATATGCTTTAAAGATAATGGATAAAAAGTTCATAACAAAAGAAAACAAAACTGCTTATGTAAAGTTGGAGAGAATTGTATTGGATCAGTTGGATCATCCTGGAATTGTGCAACTCCATTTTACATTCCAAGACACTTATTCATTATGTAAGCACATCATACTTATTAAGTTAAGTTTATAGATTTTGTTAGTCTTCAAATTAGGCTAAGATCCCTTTCTTTTCTTTTATGATACGCATATTAACACGTGCCATTTGGTTGTATATTGAAGATATGGCCCTTGAGTCTTGTGAAGGTGGAGAACTTTTTGATCAAATAACCAGAGTAAGTGAAATCCTGAGTTTCAAATTTAGCTGTATAATTTGTTTGTAAAGTATCTAATACATCTATTGAATTGGTTTATACAGAAAGGTCGTTTGACAGATGATGAAACACGCTTTTATGCAGCTGAAATTGTAGATGCTCTTGAATATATACATAAGTTGGGATTGATACATCGAGACATTAAGGTATTGCAATAATATGTTTTCTTTCATGTACAATGTGACTAGCAGGATTGGTAATCACAACATATCCAATATAACTGTTGCTGACATGGCAGCCAGAGAACCTTCTTCTTACATCAGATGGGCATATTAAGATTGCTGATTTTGGTAGTGTAAAGCCAATGCAAGATAGCCAAATTACAGTCCTACCACATGGATCATCAGGTGTGTGTGTGTGTTTATGGTGTTTGTGACCCTAAAACCTTGAGTTTAATCATCACATCTTTCTTCTTTAGATGAAAAGGCCTGCACATTTGTGGGGACTGCTGCATACGTCCCTCCAGAAGTATTAAATTCTCACCTGCAACTTTTGGGTTAGTATTATTATTATTATTATTATTATTATTAAATTCTTCACCTTCGACCTCAACTCTCTTTGTTCTTATATCGTTGAATGACTTTTTTTTTTGTTATTTTCAAAAAACCCGAGCAGAAATGATCTCTGGGCGCTTGGGTGCACCATGTTTCAGATGCTATCGGGTACTTCACCATTCAAAGATGCGAGTGAATACCTAATTTTCCAACGAATTATAGCCCGAGATGTCAAATTTCCTGATTACTTTTCTAATGACGCCAGAGATCTGATCGATAAATTATTGGTACGCGAATCTATAAATAATTAACGTGTTACGATTTATGAACCTATGATTACAAAAACAATATAATATATGATGCAGGATATTGATCCTGCAAAAAGACCGGGTGCTGGACCTGATGGCTATGCACTAAAGAATCATCCTTTTTTTGAAGTAATTGATTGGGATGATCTTAGGTCAAAGTGTCCACCTAAACTTGTATTAGAGAAGGTATTTTTATCATGCTTTAAAGTTTAATATTATATATAAAATCAGTATTTCTACCTTGATACATTATATAGATTATCGTCTCAATGTTCGACAGGGTCAGGGTTCCACCAGTAGTCGGTCAAGTGGAGGTGATGACGGACCAGATTCATCATGGAACCCGACACATATTGGTGATGTCATCGGAACCACAAATAATACTGTTGCTGAGGTCACCTCTTCCTCTGATATAAGCAATATAACGAAACTCGCTTCCATAGATTCATTTGATTCAAAATGGTAAATATTTGTGCTATTATTAAAATTGACATTACTGTTAGGTTTGACTCGTGTTTGACTTTTCAACAGGCAACAGTTTTTGGATCCGGGTGAGTCGATTCTTATGATCTTAATGGTGAAGAAACTGCAGAAACTGTCGAGCAAGAAAGTACAACTTATCTTAACTAACAAGCCAAAGTTGATATACGTGGACCTCACGAAGCTAGGTGGCAAAGGAACTATGATCTGGTCTGATGATCCCAATGAGCTTAGCATTCAAGTTACAAGTCCATCAAATTTCAAGATTTGCATTGTGAGTCCACTTACATGTATTACTGTGACTAAAAGCTATATTGTCACAATAATAACCTGATTAGTAGGCTTATTTCTTTTCTGACATTTTTACGCTATGATGCAGCCGAAAAAAGTTATGACATTTGAGGATCCGAAACAGAGAGCGTATCAGTGGAAAAAGGCGATTGAAACCCTTCAAAACCGGTGATTTCGGGTTTATTTACAGTTTACACATTCTTTTAATATAGCATTACTGTTGTTGTACCTTGATAATCCTAAGAACAGTTGGATTCTCTCAAAGAATTTAAGAAAAGCCTGATCCGTCTTACAACAGGATTCTTTTTCAGTTTTTGATTCTATTCATTTTTTTCTTTTTATTAGAATATTTAGTTGACTTTGAGTGAAGTTTGACCAGTGGGATTGTATGAATATGTAAGGCTTGATTACAGTTATTTATTTATTCATTTACTTACATGGTTATAGTTTCCCACCTCTCAATGCAAAATGGTATATTAAGGCTGACCTTTTGAGGTCAAACCTCTTTTTGAACTCAAAGATGCAAATGATTTTGTTGATTTAGTAGACAGTTGTCGTGCATCTTGTGTCTTGTTACATAATGGTTGACTTCAATTTTGACTTATTAACTGTGTGCCAATGGCTAACTTTTTACTTTTGATTTCAAGCCTATATATAGTTTCATTTTTCGAATTTTGTAGCTAACAAAATGCTATAGTTTGGTTTTACTTTCTCAATGCATGATGGTATTGGTTATAAATTCTAACTGATTTATTGTATTTTAGTTTTAAAGGGTGTTGTCATGGATACACCGATGTCATCATACGGATTGTACGAGTGAAATTGTCATACGTGTCATGTTAGACATTTTTGTGTCGGTGTGCCACATCATACGGACCTATAATTTAATGGCACCAACTCATACGGACATATAATTTGGTGGCACCCCAACTGATATGGACCTATAACTTGGCGATACCAACTCACAAGGACTGTATATAAAACATTATGGCTCATAAGATGCAACAGTTTGGTTTCTTATTGTTCTCTCAATTGTAAATTTGTAACCCTAGCTTATGGCTTGGTGAAATCACCCCTCGCAGTTCTGCTACATACAATAATAGAATTGACAAAATTTCACAATACGCAACTACCCTGCTAGTCGAAAAATAAACTAGCCCGTAAATCAACGGGCAGATACAAGTATTCGTGCTCTTTAATCTTGCTTAGGGGGCACAGACGGTGGCAGTGAACGTTCAGCTAGAATTTTCTTTGTTCTCTCCAAAACTCCAAAAAATATTGAACCTCCGATACCTATCCACAACACTCGCGGCCCAATACCCTGCAGGACAGATTATTATTATTATTATTATTATTATTATTATTATTATTATTATTATTATTATTATTATTATTATTATTATTGATCATTATCATTATAGTTTTTTAAAATCTAGTCTCAATACCTTCAAAAGGGCAGGAGGTCCTTCTTCCTTAATAATTGTCTGAACACAATCAGCTATCCCTTTATACTGGCTTGCTGATCCCTGAACCATTAACCTAGTTTTTATCACATCAAGTGGTGTTGTTATAGCTCCCGTAAGTGCTCCTTCAAAAAAGGGTATTTTAGACATTTCACAAACAATTTTATGGAACCATTTGGTTTCATTTTTCACTTTTACATTTTAAGTAAGCATAATTACCAGCAAAGGCACCAATTGCTGCATTCTCAGGATCATTGAGTTCCCTACGCGCCTGACAGAAGATATATATTAATCAAACTTTGTGTACAAAACAGAATATGCAAGAGATAATCTAGTAGTAATTAATCTACAAATACAATTTATGGAATACACTTACAGCCAACTTATAACCGATTCGAAGCTGCTCGTATATACAAAACTGGATAGCATCAAAAGGTAAATCTCGTAGGAGAAAAGATCCATATCCCTAAATGTAACATTTTAACCCGTGTGAAGGTCAGAAATACATTAATTATATCTTAATTTCAAATACCATTTCACTCTTAAAAAACGAAAAAAAATATATGCTACGAGCATAAAAATGTGATCTTTTCCCTTTTGGAATGTCCCATAAAGATTACAACAGTATTTAGAAATATATTCAGTTGAAGTCATCTACATAAAAATAAATGTTGTTGGAGCATACCGCGTATAGACCTTTAAAACCCTCCTTGGAAACAATAAGCCGGACTGCATCAGGAGCTGAAGCAAATTGACGAGTCTGCATTCTTTGTTTCACAACCTATTTTGTCAAATTAAAATCAGAAAAATATAAACAGACCCATTTGTATGAAAACGAGTCAGTTTTTGTTGTAATATGTTGGTCACAGGTCAAAAGTCAAATCAAAATATTAAATAACTACAAATTTCAACCGTTATATGCAAAATAAACTATACTATCATTTTAGCAGCATAGTTTTTGCAATCATAATTAATACATTAACTAAAGAAAATATTTCTACCTCTGTGGGAACGCGCACCAGAGATGCAGCCACTCCTCCAATTGCACCTGCAGTCTACAAAACATTTCAAAACTTTTAAAGTATTAAGAAAAAAGAAAACAATAAAACAATTTATGAAATGAGATTAGATGAAATCAAACTAACCAAATGTGCAACAGCACTAAGATTTTCTGGAAGTATCTTCAACAATTTCTTTTTTGCAGGTTCATAAACGCCTACAAATAAGGCAGAAGCTCTACAAAATTGACAAAAGAATTAATATATAACAGAACAAAATATAAAATCTTTACTTTCAAAAGTCAATTTATCCTTACGGTAATACACCAACAAGATTTCCAGCCAACCCTGAATATAGCCCCTGGAGGGCAATCTTTCCTCCGCCACGTGCAGCCTGCAGAACATACAGTGTTGATAAAATTAGTTTATTAATTAGATAATCGAAACCAAATTTTAATTAATTGATAAAATTATGTAAAGAGTATAGAGCCTACCTGCAGTCTGGTCTTTATGGTATCAATTGGATATAAAGCTGTTTCAACAACAACTCCGGCTGTACCTCCTGCTACGAAACCCTCTGCACTATCACAATAACAGTTTGACTATATAAGTTAATAAAAAGTTTCATAAAACAAAACTTTAGAAGTATTATCAACACAATACCAAATACGGTTCGTAAGAAATCAATTGGTTTTTCATCCCCTGTGCTGACTGAAGCAAAAAACTTTTTCGGTACTAATTGCAACCTTTGTGTTTTCCCATTTGATACATCTGCAAAACCACACACCTGCTCAAACAAGAACCATATAATAAATGGCACTAACCAAAACAAAACTTAAAAAAAATGAATTACTAAACTTGGTGGATAAGTGGATGAGTGTGTACGGTTCAGTTTGTGTCGGTTTATGAATTTCTGAAAACTTTTCGGATTTATCGGTTTTGCCGTTTGAGCTTGAAAATTTTGTGCAGAAAAAGTAGGCCCAAAATAATGAATTTTGGGCTAAAGAATTTGAGTTACATATTTATTAAATTCTAATAAATTACTTAACATAAAAAATGAAAATCTATAAAATTCAGTTCGGTTTATACAAAAACATAAAACCAAGCCGTCAGTTTGGTTTTTTCGGTTTCGTGCGTACCGATGTGATTGGAATCTACATATGGCTTCATTCAAATCAACTATAAACCTATACAAATAAAGTATGGCTTGAAATATAATTTAAAAAGAAATGCAATGCCTCACCTAACTTCATTCACTATGTTCATTAATTTGTTAACAAACAATAAACGACTATTAGCTGGCTATATTAATATGTGAATTAATAACGGAAGATAATTAGAGAGATAATTATACAGTTACCTGATGACGTCATAGATGAGTTGTTGGAGTGATGAGCTAACGTAAGCGGAGCCATCAGCCTGCAGATTACAATTTTCAAACAAACCCTAGCTAGGATTATGATGGCGTTAACAACAAAGAACAGAAGTGCAGAAGAATTAAGTAACCAAATTCAGCAGATAGCACGTAGCAGCTGTCCTGACTCGCCTTAATATGGATAGAGACTAGACAGAGATGTTTTTAAGTTTCAACGGTAGCTGCTACCTACTATTTGGGCTAATGAGATTGGATCCTGTCCTGGGCTAGCCTGGTAGTAGTATTTAAAACCATAAAAAAGTAATGTTGAGGCGTTTTATTGAACTCGTGTTTTGAGGGGGCTGGAACCACGATTTGGGGTGCGATTGTTAAACCGAATGAAAAGCAGAGTTGAACCACACAAGCATGTTGCAGCATGTTAACTCACAAAATATATACCGAAACGTTAAATGGAAAATTTGTAAAAGATGCGAAGTATTGGGGACAAGAGTTGAAAGTGAAAAGCGTCAGGGTTAAAATGGGAAAAAAAATTTATGACGAACATATAAGGGATGAAAAGTAGAGAGCTAAGAAACCCGAGAACAGTAGAGAGTTAAGAGCCACGAAAACGGAATAAGATGCTTATATACCAACCACTTCAATAAAAATGGTGAATTTAAAAGCAATGTTTTTTTTTGAATCTCTCTTCGGTCTTTGGTTATTTAGATTTTCATACTCATTGAGTATTTGTGAAACAAGTCAACACCTAATTGAAAGGAAAACCTGTTTAACTTGTTTAGATAAATGGGTTACATCATTCGTATTTGGGTGGCATGATATTTAGTGAGTCCAAGTCAAGATTGATGTTTATTGATACGACTAAATATATGATCCATATTTTTTGAGTTCACCAACTCTACACCATTCCCACCCTAGAAAATGTAATACTTTTTACTAGTGTCAATAAGATGACAACATGACTAGTGTACATTAAAAGTCAACTTCAACCCATAAAACACTTGGTTCAACATTTTTTCAACATCCAAATACCCTTTAAACAAGTACATAAATATTTTTAAAAGAATAAACTTTTCAATAAACCACCTTCCTCACCATCAACCTGACCCGACCCAACCCGTTTTCGCTTCCACGAAAACCTAACCACAATGTGCCGTTGCGCGCCGCACACACAAACAAATCAATACACAAACGGAATCACAGCTTTCCTCCCCTTGGGATACTCCGCCCCAAACTTGTCCAAATACCACTTATGATTCGCCCACGCCCTCGGCACCAAATTCGCACACGTATACAACAAAAACCCCAACCCGACCCACGACCCGGTCATAACCCACCACCCGAACCACTCAACAATCTCCCCAAAATAATTAGGGCAACTCACATACTCAAACAACCCGCCTTTCGGAACCCGATACCCCTTTCCCATCTCCTTCAATCTCACCAACGTCATATCCGATCTCACGTTCACCACCATACCAACCACAAACACCACTAACCCTAAACCAAATCTCAACCAAAACCACTGGTCGTCACTGTAATCCACATACTCAGTAATTGAGCGAGTTTGCAGGTACGAGTTAAACAAATTGAAGGCAAATGCGATACCGGCGATGGTGATCGGGTACCCGTTGGATCGGGTACGGGTACGGCGGAGGCGGAGCGGGTAGATGACGGTGCGGTGGAAGTAGTGGATGAGGAAAGGTGAGATTAGGGTTAGGGTTTTGAGGGTTTTGGAGTGTTGGCCGAGGGGATAGAGGAGGAGTGTGAACCAGAGGGTGGGGCTTTCCATGAGGAACCAGGCGATGGATGGTGGGACGGTGAGGCCCCAGCCGTGGCGGTGGTGCTTGCCGTATGGTGCGGTGATGTAGCGGCAGGAGATGAAGGTGGTTGGTGTGATTAGGAAGTAGGTTATGACGGCGGTGTGGAAGAAGGATTCATCGGAAGGCATGGTGAGTGAAGTGCAGGGGTTTGTGTGTATCGAGTTTTTATATTCTCATAACCAAAAATTCCTCTTTTTGTTCTTTTCTCGGGTTTAAAATAAAAAGAAAAAAAATGATAAGATTGGATGAGGAAAGAAAAGAAAAGAAAAGAAATTATATACTTAAAATACATTCTCGAGTTAAAATAAAAGAAACAAAAAAAGAAAGTATTAATTATATTCTTGAGTTTTATATAAGAAGGAAAAGATAAGAAAAAAACTTGTAACTTTACAATTATGTTCTTATTCTTGAGTTAGATAAGAAGGTCAAGATGAGTAAATTAGTAATATATAAACTTTTTCTTCACAATCCAGCCATATTTGGCTGGAAAGTTTTGAAGGAAAAAAAGGCTTAAATTTTCTTTTCATTTTCTTTATTTTCCTTTAAAAAGAAAACTCAAGAATGAAACAAGAAAAATTTTCTTATCTTTTATTTTTCAAACCCTTAAATAAAAAAACTCAAGAATGCGGTGTTAAAGATGTTAAGAGTGATTAGTTTGGTGATCATTTCTTACACTGGTTTCCGAGTCTCGTTTAACAAGGGGAGTGGGAGGAAGAAGGAGAATTAGGACAAGAAAGAAAGGTAGGGAAGGAAAATGTGTGACTTTATTTCATGTTCTCGAGTTTAATGAAAACGAAAGGAAGATAAAAGAAATTAAACATTTTAGGTGTAAAGGAAAAGAATGTGTAATTTTCCTATTATACCGTTTAAGTAAACTATATAAGGGAGTTAGATATAGGGTAATTTAGGAATTGATATGAATTTATTATTACACACAAATATTTTCTCTCATAATCTCTCTGATTTAGAAGGATGATAATATTCTCAAATTTTCCAACATTTTCCGTCATTTCCCATCCCTATCTCTTCTTAAAAATTATCTAGAACATGGTTTTTTAATATTTTCCTCTCTTTTCCTTCCACTCCCCTTGTTAAATGAGACTCGGGAACACAACATTAATCCTGACTAGTTTTATGTGTAATTCAAGTCCCGACTAGTTTTGTGTTCAATCTCGGAATTCCAGCTAGTCTGGAGGCTAAAGACATCGTGAAATGCGTGTTTATATGAGACATTTATGGGGACAAAATAAGACATTTTGGGAATTTTCCCATAAAAAGTTACGTTTTTAAAGACCCAATGAAAAGGTAAAAGATCAAATACAATAATCCACTATCATACAATACATATGCGACTTTCTCAACCCTAGATTTAAAAAATATATATATACATGTAAAACAATAAATCAATCACTCCTCTGTCACCAACGATCTCCTCTGTCAAGCCATCACCACCGCCACCGATCCACCACTCGCTGGCATCAACACTCCCCTTTTATCGTCATCGGCGTAGACAACGAGTGTCCAGAAACTCACCGAAAAAACGACATTGCTCTCCTTTTTGCTCACAGGTTTCTTTTAGCAACTTGTGTTTAACAAATTAATTTTAAAACGCATTTTGTTTATATATGATTATATGTAACTTTTAATATATAAAGTTTTATAAAATTTCAAAAATATCGTTGAGATGTTCTAAAGCCAATATAAATTTTACTCAAAAATTTAAATTTAAAAAAGTTTTATATAAATTAAAAACAAGAGGTTAATACCCAAATAAGTTTGTGTATGATATAAAGAATGCAAACTTACAAAACATAAGTTATAAAGATGGTTGTATAAATCAACTTAAAGTTATAAATAGAGAAAAAGAAACCGATATAGGAACATCAGGGGGTGGTGGCGCAGTTGGCTAGCGCGTAGGTCTCATAGCAAAGAGTTATCCTGAGGTCGAGAGTTCGAGCCTCTCTCACCCCATTAGCTTTTTGTTTTAATTTTGCTATCTTTTAAGTTTTCTTTTCATTCTTAACAATCGTTTTACCGAACATCTGAATTACGAAATTATCACTAGCATTAAAGTTCGACTCATTTGAAACCAAAACCGTATTGGATACAAATTTGTTCTGTTTGAACCCAATTTCTGAAGGAAAACCAAACTGGATTGGAAATGGACTCAACGCATCATATGACTAGTTCTTCTCAAACTAGGATTATTCAAACCAGTTTCAACTTATGTACACTCCCACCGATTTCAAATTGGTGGATCAGATCGTGAATTGGTTTCGGATGTACAAGCCCATTTAGATAGTCGATAAAGGTTTTTAGCATGGACCGTGCCATGATACATCAAAAGTTGTCAACACAACAACGCACGCGGACACCCATCTTAGATACTCATCAGCTTTAGAATAAGATGATTAAAAGCGTTTTGTGTATTGTGTTTCTCAACCCGGCCTGTTCTCCCATTCACTAAATATGACATATTAAAAGTATTAATGTTTTAACCTAAACTAAATTGAGCGTTACCCCAACCACCACGCACGCATGTAACAAATATGACCATTTAGGCCCGGTTCGGCATACAAGAGTAACCGTGCCTAGAAAACCTGTGACATGTTAACATTCAGTGTACTCACAAGTAAACATAACACATCTTAATCATTGATTTGGATGAGATGACAGCCTAACTTTACATTTCAGGTTTCATGTCTACCAAGAATCTGTACACAAAAATAACCACTTCAATTACACGTTAAACCCGACACTGTATCCACCATAATGTTTCTTTTTCTCCCTTGTAAATCATATATATATATGTTTCAGAACCTCAAAACTGTACAACATCCCGGATGTCTACCACTATTCCTCAAAAAACCTGCTTCTGTCATTCGGGCTGAAAGTAGCTGTCATAAATAGATAACCGATCAAAAGCATCGTAATTAGCTCTCAAACCAACAAATTGGCTCCCGAGTTGAGCACACCCAGCATCGGGCCACTTACACCCTCCATCCAGGGTCCGTTGCGGGCACAAGTTTTCACAAACCCTAATAATTGGGTTTCCCGGAGCATCATCATCATCATCATCATCATCATTGTTATCACAGGATAAGGTGACAGATAAGGGCATTTCCGTCTTTTCATGATATGAGGGTTGACCACCTCCTGTCTCTTGGGTTGAAGGGGAAGATGCTATTCTATCAGGCAGATTGCTTTGGATGTCGATTGTACAGTCGTCATTTCCCGATACGTGTACTCTACACCCGAGAGATTGTATTGCTCTTTTTATGATCTCGCTTTCCCTTTTGATTTTTCTTGCCAGGTTCATAGCCGAGCTGCTGACCTGTTTCTCGTTGCGTATCTCGGCTTTGACTGCTTCCATTGCGGCAATTGTTTCTCGCGCTTTCCTCTCAGCAATGTCCTTTGCCTGTTCATATTTAAAGGAATGGAACATCAAAGATTTTATAACAAGAACTGAATGGGGTATATATGTAAATTACCTTTTCAAGTTCAGAGATTTTCTCCACCATATTCCTACATTGAGCTTCAACCTCTCCAGCTTGAGCTTCTGAAGGACAGGACCACCTCAGATGAAACCGAGGCCACACTGTTGGGGCTAAAGCTGCAGCTGGCGGCAATAACGGGCCCTCGTGTTTTGATGGATCATAGAAGAGATTGTAGTGCACGTGAGAACTGCCTCCTGAAGCACGCTTATAATCTAAATACATCCACAAGCATCCGCATGCATCAGAGACACCATACTGTTCTCTTTCCTTCTCACTGATATTTAATATACAAGTCTTTAGTTGGCCCGTCAAAAGACAAAATTATGCAACCAACTTGGTCCGTGGTAAAAAATGCAAATGAAGTTATAAACTCAATGTTATACTTACCTATTGCACAAGAAGTTCCCAAAACGACAAGAGAGCGTGCAATCTAAAAAGTCAACCAGGTAAGCCTGCAAGATCATAACGGTCAAATATAATAATAATGAACAGTTCAGAAATTTGCCAAAACATACAGTCCGTTATTGAAAATACATACCGAGGAGAACTCAAATGCGAAAGGGTACATTCGTAATAACTGGGAAACACAATCAACCCACTGTCGAAACAAAACACAAACAATGTGGTTACTTGTACAAGATAATCATCATCAGAATTTTTTAAAGATTGATTGATGTTTCTATTAAACCTGAAGAAATATTGGAGAATAATTGTTTGAAGTGTGTGTCTGAGAAGACATTTGAGATTGAGATGGACATGACCCAGGTGTTTGGCGAATAGGTGATGCAAAATTTGAGCTTGAGGACTGTCTGGGTAATTCTACATCACTCCCAGAGAAGCTTGGCATGCCAGCTCGGTCTGAAAATAGATGCCCAAATGCGAGCCAATCTTTTTCCACAAGAGCCTGCATAAAAGTATAAATTAATATAGCTCTTCTTTTTACGTTGATGAAAATTGTATATATGCATACAGAGGGGCGTTCGTATCAGAATCAATAAAATGTTGAGAGCCGCATAATGCATTTGTACCCATTGCTTTGAATGTGTTACACAATACAGTCATGTAACCGCCTCCATCTCTCTCCTGCTACTTTTGATTATCTTTTATGCATCTCCCCATATTATTGATTCTGAAACGAAAGTGATGTATCGTATATCTCAAATGAGAACATACCTGAAATCCCTTGATGGTGCGGTAATATGGATCAAGTAACAGACTTGCAAGGGCGACTAGTTGAGTTGTTCTGTCCCATCCATCACTGTTCAACATAATTACAATGTGACAATAGATAGCAGGTTCAAAATCACAAATCTATAGCTGTTACGGATGTTGATGTGCACCTGCAATGAACGAGCACAGAGGCCGACTCAATTGCCACGCGAGCAGCAATCCAAGCTGACCCGGCGAGTACATTCTGGATGTGTATTAACCAAGCACTGTCACCAAGGGTTGATACAGAAGCAGACATACTGGTGAGGTTACCTCCGCCCCATGTCCATCCACCATGTCTCTGTTGTGAAGAAAATGGTCATATAATATACCTCTATAAGAAAGAATCTACGGGTTAATGTTTATGGGCGACTTCATACCAAGAATGAAGACATTCCATCTGATGATTTGGTTCCATGTGTATCCACATAGTCTCTAAGTCGAACAAGACTCTCCCTCATGGCATGGATATTATCTATCCCAAGGAATACAATCTATAAAAAGAAACACGTGGAAAGAATCCAGTTCGCAATAGGCTAACATGACAAAGCACCATATTATTATTTAGGTCAAACCTTTGACAGACCTCAGACTGGAAATAGTTTGATGATGACTCTGAACCACCTCCCATCGCGCCATTTGCCAAAGCATTTTTTCTGGGTCTAGCATCAGCTATATATAGCTTCCTGCATGATAAAACAGTTGCAACCGTAAGAATCAAACACCAGATTGCACCCAAAAAAAAAACAGAAGATAAAAAAGTTGGATAAAAGAGCAAAGGTTTTACCTCCGTTCTCTCTTTCCATCAGAAAATGGAGTACAAAGAGCACCAACCAGATTCTCATCAGCATTGCTGCATTAAAATGATTACAAGACAACTTTTCAAAATCTTGATACTGAAGGTGTACAGCTGTAAAAGGGTAGTGCAGTAAATTCATCTTTTACCTTCTCATATTCATCATCAAACCAACTAATGGCTGGGATGAACGTGCAAGAACAGCTCCAGTGCCTACATTATACACATCATTGAAGCAATTTCATGAAAGCCTGTAAACGAACCGAACGAACGCGAACGGAGCATGTTTGTGTCCGTACATCTAACATTAACCGAACAAACGATCGAACACGAACAGTTTCTTGTTCATGCTCGTTTGTTAAGAAAATGAGTTTCCTGCTCGTTTATGTTCGCTTGTTAATATTATAAACGAATGGTTCATGAACGCAACCGAACAAACTAAACATAGATGAAAAAACACAATTGTGCGAACAATTAAATGTAAACATGTACACAAATCTTTTGGGCCTAAAATTTAATAAAACTAGACTAGATTGTTACAGGGCCACAGACAATCATAATACTAGACTAAATTGTAATGTGCCTAAAATTTTTCAACTTAAACAAGCATAAATGAACGTAAATTCCAAACGTCAACGAACATAACGAACACAAAGAGCAAGACATGTTCATGTTTGTTAGTTCAATTAAATGAACAAAAAATTTGTTCATGTCCGTTCGTTTATTAAATAAACGAACTTCCCGCCGAACTGTTCATAAACAGTTCACCATATAGTTCGTTTATAGGCCTAATTCATGTGTTAAAACTTAAAACTAGATGCTAGAGTAAATGATACAAAGAAAGTTAGAATGAGTACAAAATAGATTTCCAAAATCCACTACGTACGTGCATCACACCATGATATTGCAGGCAATCTACATCGTGCACGAAATTTACAAGCTTGCAGTACATCCTCGTCTCTGAAAACCAACAGACAAACACAAAATTATATGCCAAATTGAACTCATAAAAATGTGGGAAAACTAAGCATAACTGTAAGTTTATAACATGTCTCACTTTATGGATTTTGGTAATAACAAAGCAAACGGATAAGTTGAACACATGTCATAAGTTGCATTGATGTCACTAATTCTCCACCAGTTATTAGAAAATGTGAAGAAACCATCTTCAATCACCTGTGAAATATGTGATTCCATACCAAGAAGCCGCAAGTATTCGTTTATTAATCGTACTCGAGGGCTAGTATTGCTGAATCTTGATGGGCCAGATGAAAAGGCATACAGATCATAGAGTCTTGTGGGCCTTGCATACCTCAGTAATGCTTCAAATACAGCACGTCTCTGCAACAATCACAAATTTGATCAATTGGTGATGAGTGATTAATATATCAAGCACAAGTCATAGATTATGTTATTTATAAAGTACCTGTTTAGTTCGAGGACGGAAAGCATATATAATAATCCTCATATCTTTTCCTGCAAGAAAACAAGCATAATATTTACACCTTTTTCACACATTATTCATCCAGAAAACACGCAGCTTAAAAATAATTATCAAATGAATTCAGAAATTCAGTATATTGATCGAATATTACATTACAAGAATGAAAGCATTTTGACATACCAATGACCTGAAGAAGCCTTCGTGTAGGATTTTTATCAGATTGCCTAAGTCCTGATGGCTGCTTTATTATCTATATACCCATAACAGATTGAAATTAAAATTAGTATATGAGAGTATTTTAGTGTTGATGTTGATTTGAAGAAGATATTTGTTTGTAAATAAATGCCTGTTATTTTATCCTTTTAGATTTAATTTAATAGTTCCATTGACACTGAAGCTCGCAGTCTAGCACATACGATGTAAAATCTAATAATAACAGGTGGCGTTCCTTTAAAAAGATTTCCCGAATTTATTTATCCATTCAACGAATTTATTTTTCAGGTTCTGCTAATTTGTGACAGAAACTATTTCATGCCACTGAGTTAACCTCTCAACATCCCCAAAAGCCTATAGGATAACTAAATGACACAATAGTTACAAAACCACAGAATCATAATGTCGTTCCAAATCCAGATGAAGATAAAGATGATGCAAAACTTACAATCTTGTTAAACTTTTCAATGGTGGCCAACGGTATAGTCCCTAGTGAAATAATATCCCTTTTTCCTTCACTCTGTAAGACAAACATACATTCTACATTTACCTAACAAATACTAAACAACGGTATATAAAAACCTCAGTAAACAAACAACTTACCAAAAAAAGAAGACGAAAACTGGTCACAAACAAGGTACCTGCTTCATCAGTGTTAACAAGAACACAATACCCCTAAAAGCAAAGTAAAAAATAAATAAATAAATAAAAAACCAGAGTTAATAAAATTTAAAAAGCAAGCAGCCTACATAATATAATTATAAGATAATCATATCAAGGTTAAACTTTATATATGCATATTCCACACATATAAACAAGTCAATTCAAAATCAAATTTGAAGTCAAAAAGCATTTTAATAACAAAATCAGAGTTAATAAAATTTAAAGAGCAAGCGCCTACATAATATAAATATAAGATAATCATATCACGATAAATTAAACTTCATACAATATACACATATTCCACATATATAAACAATTCAATTCAATATGAAACCAGAAGTCAAACTATTAATATTTAATACCTCAGCAATAACCTCCTCAGCTTCATACAAGAAATCAGACAATCCATGAGGAACAGGCCTTGAAACAGGCTGCTGTGAATTCAATTACACAAAATCAATAACACATTAGTCATTATTATAATAATAATAATAATAACACAAATTGAGTAGTAATAATGAATAATAACAAAAGCTAGGGTTTACATCGATCTTTGTCCACTCAATAGCGTCCCAGCTACCGGTGCCTTCAATCCTGTAGGAATCGGTGAGTTGATTGTCCGAGTCACGGACGGAAGTTGTCCGCCGATATCTGGACGTCGCCATGACGTCAAACTCCGGTGGTTCGTTTGTTGGTTGGTTGAGAGAATAACGAACGAACGAGGGGTTCTGATTTTCGTACCAATTTGGCTTTCGTTCCTTTTTATTTAGACAGAATTACAAATTTTGTCCTTTAAAATAAGACGAATTACGGTTCGTGTCCTTTTCTAAGTTTTCTTGCAGGCGGTGTACTTTAAACTTTTTTTTCCTACACGTTATGTCCTTTACGCTAACTGGGTTAGAAAAACTCAGTTAAATACCCTCACGTGAGGCGCATGTGAGGGTATTTTTGTCTTTTCGCCTGTAATTTGTCTAATATATATTAAAATGATTCTCTCTCTCTCTCTTCCCATCTTCTCTCTCTCTCTCTCTCTCCACACCAACACCACCACTTCTTCTTAAATCCGGAAACAAGCCGATGAGGCCATTCCGCTCCGGCGAGGAAGACGACAACAGGAGCGAAGGAGGAGGCGGTGACTCCGAGCTTGTCCTGAAGGTACTCGACCAGAGACTGTGCCTGAGCTAGGGTTAGGTTTGAGATGTCATCGCCCAGCTGGACGACTTTCTCCTCTGCCACGGCGGCGACTGGACGGAGGAATGTGGACCGGTGGGTGAGTTTGGGGCCGAATTCTAGGGTTTGTTTGGGGGAAAGACATTGAGTGGTGGTGGTGGCGCGTGGAGGATAAGAGAAGGCGCGTAGAGTCACCGTAGAGAGTGTGGAAGATGATGCCATTGAAGCAGAGTTTAGAGAGACTGAAGAAACGACAGGATAAGAGGATTGACAGGTTTGGTTGATTTTAGATGAAAGAAAATGAATGGGTTGGTCATTTTTCCGACCGGCAAGGAAGAAGAATCAACAAAATTGGTGTTAGCTTGACCAACGTCTCCATCAGATTGAGCCTTGCGATTTAAGATCTAAGACGGATTTCAATGTGAGAAGATATGCTTTTGTTTGTACTTGTAGTGAACTATTTGTGGATATGTTGGGAAACCCAAACCCACCTTTTTTGTAACAGAGGTTGAAATTGAAATGAAGCAATTGATTAAGGTGAATAGGATTAAGGGGATTTGATGAAGGTGAATAAGAATCAGATAATGAAGGTGGTTATAGTTGGATGGTGCTGGTATGGTGGCGGCAGGTGGAGTGGACGGTGGTGGAGGTTTGCTCTAGAGAGAGTGAGAGAGAGTTCGGCGAGCCCACGTAACCTAACAAATCTGAGATCCGGGTTAATATTTTAGGGTTTCGTGGTCGATTTAAAAAGTTTGGGCTTCGTGGTGGCAGTTGCAGGTGTTGGCTTTTGTGTAGTGGTGGTTGCGGTATGGTGGTGTGGTTGTTTCTGGTGGCCGGAATTTGTGACGGTGGCTGGCGGTGGCCGATTTAAGAAAGGTTGGTGTGTGGCGGTAGCTGTGGGTTTGGGCTTCATGGTGGCCGAAGTTTTGGAAAAGGATGGGTCGGGTTCGGGTGATAGGGATACGGGTTTTGGAAAAGGATGGGTCGGGTTCGGGTGATAGGGATCGTTTGCGGTGGCCGGAGTTTATGGTGGCCGGAGTTCATGGTGATGGTGGTGGCTTAGAGAGAAAGGAGGGGATTATATACATTTTCTTTTTCTTTTTAATTTAAAGATACACTAAAATTACAATTATGCCCATCACATGTCTGGCACATGTCATACTTAACTGACTTTTTCTAACCCAGTTAGCGTAAAGGACAAAACTTGTAGGAAAAAAAAGTTTAAAGTACACCGCCTGCAAGGAAACTTAACAAAGGACACGAACCGTAATTTGGCTTTTTTTAAAGGACAAAATTTGTAATTCTGTCTTTTATTTATAAAATATCAATACATTATTATTTATTATTATTCTTTGAAACGCGGATTATTATTATTATTATTATTATTTAAAAAAATAATAAAAAGAGATTTTGTTTATCGGTGGAGTTGGAAAGTGGTGGCGACACGTGAGCGAGACATGTGGGACGGGGTGACGTGGACACCCAAAGTGTATCATAAAAGTACGAATTTGGTCCCTTGGTTATGCGTCGATGTGCATGTTTCGTACCTTTAGATTACTTCACTCACCGCCTAATGCTTAGGCCGGTTGTTTGGATTAATGTCACCATAACTCTATCTCATCAGTCTAGGGTTGTTCATCGAATCGAATAACGAATTTTCAAGTTAAATTGAATCGAATAATTCGAATAATTATTTTTTTGTTGGTATTCGTATTCGATTAAAAGTTGAACCATTCGGTTCGTATTCGTATTCGTATTATATGCCCAATTCGAATCAAATTCGAATACATTCGATTTTCATTCGAATAAATACAATCTAACTCAAGTTTACTTATGCCAAAAATTTGAAAACCATAATCATAATTGCAAAAGAAACATGTAAATTTAAAGTAGCTACAATACCACATGATAATAAATTCAAAACTAAACTACAAATAGTAGAACGAGAAGTAAATAACACCCATATTAGTATAGGCTAGGAAACAATAATATGACATATTGGGTTTAATAATCTGTAATGGACATTTATTATTTATGAAGTTGACACAAATAAAAAAAATATTATATATACATATATGTATATATAATTTGAATTCGAATTTCGAATCGAATCGAATAATAAATTATAAATTCGTATTTGATTAATATACTCGAATACGAATAGAATCGAATTTGAATTTTTTAAAACCGAATTCGAATCTTAATAATCGAATTCGAATAGAATCGAATTTCAAATGTTTCGAATGCGAATCGAAATCTGAACACCCCTACATCAGCCCCTTCTACTGTTAACCCAGTACCGCCTATCATAGCGTCGCCTTTGTAACGCCCCGTGACATATTTTTCTCTATCATGTTAGAGCAGATTAGAAACAATTGGCTATATAAAAATAATAAGCGTGATGCATGTTTTCATGTTATAGCATCCATGGAAGTAAAAAACGTCCCGTCATATTATCATCATGTTATTATAGGTTTTTTTTTTCCAATATGGTGTGTAATCATTTCACTCAAACGCATTATTAAAATAATGTTTAAATTAAATAGAAAAAGAATCTTTGGAAAAATAAAACGCATGTGTATGATTATCGTTGGGTGTACGATTAATTAGAAAATGAAAAAGGATGACGGAGAAGGGCAACGCTCACCGACACCTCCTTCTCAAAACCTCGTTTGGGCTTCATAAAGGAACGATGTCATGGGAAAAACGCTTTCCTATCACGTTTGCTCTTAGAAAGGATTGTGTTTTAAACATTGTTTTATTATTTTGCAAATCCAACGAACTTGTAAATACAATACTACAAAATAACCTTGGTAACAAAAAATTGATGTGAAATGAAATAACGATAATTGAAAACATAAAGAAATATTATATCAGAAGAGATTGTTCGGCACACTTCCTTGAAAACGCGTTCATCATTTGCGTTCGAGGGTGCTACAGTCAGGGTTGTTTGTAGCATGAGCGCCTGACTTAATCGAACTACAAGCCTCAAACTTGATCGAAACTTGTTGTGACTATCGTACTATAAGATTATATGGTGTGATATATATGTGTGCCTACCCAATGGAGAATGGGGTGTCTATTTGTTACACTATGACACTTAATACGGTAGATATTGAACGGTTTGAGAATTTTATTAAATGTTTCATGACTTGACAATCTCCCAACAAACAATCTGATAGTAGATATCAAGCCACTTGATGAGGTTGAGTCGAGAATATTTTGATGGATCAATTCAGTCTGGGCTTAGCTTGGGCTTCAAGTCCAAACTGGGCTCAAATGTGTAGTTGGGCTTGTAATAAAAATAGAAAAGAAAACTAAACATGCAAACAATGCTAATGCGGATTAACCGGTTTTGATGGTGTCGGCTAATAACCGAAACTGGTTATTGGTCAAACGGTTAAAATCGGCTAATTGTGTTGTAGCCAATCTGGCTTACTTGACTAGAGCGAACTAAGGCACCTCAACTATGTAGTGTGTTGTGGAATTCAAGCTGCTAGTTACGAGCTAATTGAGATAATGGTTGAGTGGTTGACGGCTATGTCCTTGCCCGTGCTTTTGACGTGGCACCTCCGCCTCTTTTGTAGCCTTAAATTTAGTATGTCGACGGTCCCCTAACAACCAGAGTGACACACTCTTGATGATGGTTGGATGCTGTGTGGACTGTGGACCTCAACGCCCTCTTTTAGGATTTCAACTCCAGCTAGTTTATTGTCACCTCTGCTTATTTGTCCTCACCTGATTGGTTTGTTTTGAAACCATAATTATTTTGATGATTTTCCCTTATGTATTTTATTTCTTTACGAATAACTAAATATGAACTACTTTTGCTCCTAATGCATGTGTATGGTTATTGTTTAATTCACAAGTTAAAGATTATATATATGCCATGCCTAAAAATGTTGTTTTTGAGAATGATTGTTTATTGTATGTATAGTTTCTCGCAACCTTTATAAATAAATTATAATAGTGTATGAGAGAATAAACTCCAATCTAAACACAAGACAAAAATTAAACTATTCATATAACAACAAATCCTTATAAGGATTGGTAAATAAATTTAGTTTTTTCACACTATGTATTTTCATTTTTCACTTCTGTTCTAGTCCGTGACATATAGATCACGAGATATTGTTTTGTAATCAACATTCGACCAATAATTGGCAACACGGAAAGTAAAGATGCATGGTTCAGTGATGAATCACAATCATAATTTAATGCTTCACCCTCAAGCAAAGAGAAAGAGTTTACACAATTTAACCTGGTCATTTATAGTTTTATAGAAATTAAATGCGGTTTGCGCATATAATGTATTTATGTGTGACCCGGGGGGGGGGGGAATTCCACTGTTTTTTACGTTATTTAACTAACATCGTGAAACTAACATTAAGGGGGTGTTTGGTAGAGAGATTTGAGGGTGGAGAATTAGGTTTCTCTTGTTTGGGAGAATTAGGCGGAGAATTGGGCGGAGAATTGGTTTTCTCTGAGAATTGGGTGTAGGCAAAAAGTAGAGAAATCCAATTCTCTCCATTTGGAAGAGAAATGGAATTCTCTCTGCTTCTAAATCGCGTCTCTGCTCTACTCCGTTCGCGTATGATGATGATGATGCTCCGACCGGCGATGGTGATGATGATGCCGACGTCCGGCACGGCGGCCGACGCCGCAGCCACGTCCGTTCGCGTCTCTGAGCCAAAACGAAACCCTAAATCGCGAGGCGGTGTTGCGAGGCGGAACCCTAAATCGCGGTGTTAATGTTGCGCGGCGATGATGATGACGCTCTACTCCGTTCGCGGTGTTGCGACGCGTAGGAAGGTTAATCATGCATCATGTGGTGGCGTTGATAGCCGAAAGACAAGGGCCCAAGGCTAAATGCAAAACTACTATCGAGCCGGGATCTCACTAGAAGCTGTCTCTTTATTCCTATTGGGTAGAGGTAAGACTGTCTATGTCTTACCTTCCTCAGATCCTACCATAACTTTGCTATTAATGGAATTTACTGAGTACGGTGATAGTTATGGTGATGATGACGAAGTCTCGCTTTTAAATAATAAAGAAATAAAATCTGGACGTTGTTAACTCCTAATGTCAAACGGTATTAAATAAATCACAGCTTACATTGAGGAGGTTGCTTTCAAGTAGGGGAGTTCACGCGGTTGGCTATTCGAACCAGGTTCCATGAATTTGGAAAATTTTAAAACTGAATACGGGTTTTATTTATATAAGACTATGAGAAAACGGCTTGAATAAGCTTATCCGAATTCAGGTTTACTCGAACAAACATAAATAGCAAAAAGCTACAAAAATAATATTTTAAAATTAAGTTTATATCTGGTATTCGAATTCAGGTTATTCAGGTCGATTCTGTTCAAGATTTCCAAATTCAAGTTCGATTCGTATACAAAATTCGTAAACAAGGGCCCGATCCGAATAACCCAAATTCGAATATCGAAAATTTTCGACTACATGGAATCAGATGTTACGACAGGTACAGGCTTCATCACTTAATACTTAGAGACAAAGCTAATGAAAAGTCTAATGTCATACTCAAATAAAGCAAAAAGTAAATCTGGTAAATAACTTTTCAAAAGTTTTAATGATAGAAGCATAAACAAATGTACTGTTTATAAATGACCAAAAATCCGGAAAGAAATTTTGTAATCAGTCAAATTATGGAATATTACTTGATAATAATGACAAAGTAAAAATATACACAAAACCTTATCTTAATATTTATTTAAAGATATAATAATCCTAATGAAAAAAGTATTGGTCAGTCAGCCTAACCTTTACTTGGTTGATCAAAAGTTAAAAACTTAAAACAGCATGCCTTTGAACTGCTCATATTATTCTCCAAAATCTTTCACTTTCTTTTTAAGTAATTAATCTTCTATGATGGGTAGTAGTTTGTCGGATGACGACGAGTGTGATTACTTGTTTAAGACGGTTTTGATAGGGGATTCAGCAGTCGGGAAATCGAATCTTCTATCACGGTTTGCAAAAGACGAGTTTCGTATTGATTCAAAGCCGACAATCGGGGTCGAGTTTGCTTATAGGAATGTTAAGGTTGGAGATAAGATCGCCAAAGCCCAGATTTGGGACACTGCCGGGCAAGAAAGGTGCGTGTAGTTCGTCTTTTATTGTCTTTGTATTCATTTCAAGCATCAATATAGATGTTCAATGTAAACTTTGTATTCAACTTTTTTTCGGCGTGGCTTATTTAACTAGTTCACTAAACATGTTGAGTCGTCAGCTGCATGTCAACCTGTTTAACCCATTTATTATAACTCGCCAGCCTGATACGGTTGACACCTCTAAAAATACATATTGCATATGATATTGTAGGTTATTATCTTCAAGTTTTATATCATATTTAAGTTGTGCATAAACTCTAGTGTCAAAAGTTTAATAATAATGGTTGTGTTATCTTGATCGTAGATTCAGAGCCATCACAAGCTCATACTATCGAGGAGCATTAGGCGCAATGTTGGTCTACGACATAACACGAAGGGGGACTTTTGAGAACTTAAAGAAATGGTTACACGAGCTTAGGGAGTATGGAAACCATGACATGGTTATTGTTCTTGTCGGGAACAAGTCGGATTTGGTTGACTCGAGAGAAGTAGAAGCGGAAGACGGCCAAAATCTTGCCCAAATAGAGAATTTGTGTTTCATGGAAACATCTGCGAAGGAGAATTTGAATGTAGAAGACGCGTTTCATCAAATGATCGCAAATATCTTTGAGATTTCGAGTCAAAAAAGCCTTGAATCAAAGGAAGATGTGGCAACAAAACATGTTATTAATGGGAGAAAAGAAATTATCTATGTTATTGATGAAGTGACTGCCACTAAACAAACTAGTTGTTGTACAAGTTGAATAGGAAGTTATGACTGTTGACTTTCTAAGGTCAAAGAAGCTAATTTGTGACTTGAAATTTTACACAAGACTATAGGAGTATGAACTATGAAGGATAAGTTAATTGTCACATTCATTTCAATCTATTTACTTTATTAGTTGATATTAGGTTACTTGTCTTTTAGATTTTATCTGTTGTTGTTTTAGCGATGAGTGCGTGTAATGCATTTCTTGAATATATTTTCTGAAACGCTTTTTAGAATCAGGGCCACCATACATATTGTTCACATACGTCGCAACAAAATGATGTGACTGAACGGAAAATAGACACATTCCATAAACCAACCGGAACCGTGAGTATCGAATCCAAGTTTCTCATTTTTAAGCCTTGAGGCAGTCGCAAGACTCGCAACAACTACCTTCCTTATCAAATGCATGCTTTCTCGTGTCCAAAATCATAACCCCTCCCCCCCCCCCTGAAACATCGTCTACCATATTGTCTTACCGTCACCTTGCCACGAAGTAGTCTTTTGAGGGCTACACACAACACCTTTGGTTGCTCGAGTACAAGTTATTTAGTCCAGCTTATTAATAATGTAATTGTTTCGTCCTGCCATGGACTAATTAGGGGATTGGCCGTACTCATGGCCTACTCTAAGATGGTGCAAGCCGGACACCCGGCCGGGGCACGGCTTTTTCGGGATGCGTTGGAACCACCAAAGAGTTGACATCGTTATGGTAGTTTAACCTTTCAATCTATTGTTGACGAAGTAGTAGAACTAAGGGAAAAAAAATGAAAAGGACAAGTCGGAAAATTTTCTGGTGACTGAAGAACAATGTTTTAAAAACCGGTACGTACCGACCGGTCGAACCGGTTATACTGTGAAAAGGATAAGGTATATTATAAAAAAGATAAGGTATATTGTGAAGATGAAGTAATAATGAGAATGATTCTCTCACCAATAAGGTTATAAGCTATAAGCTACTATTCTTTACGTATTAACATAATATTTTAATGAAAAAAGGAATGGGTAGGATTGTAATAAATTTTAAAATAAAAATTCTATTTGATTTTTATAAAGTATTTTTATCCTTTTAACATAATAGAAAATTAAGAAATTTTTTATACTATTCATATTCGATTTTACATTAACCATTATCTATACTTTTAACAAAATATATAATTGAATTATTAGTTAATAATATTTTTCTCATCAAAAGATTTACAGTTTTATTAACACGCATACATATTGTTATAATTTCTTAACAGATTTGGAGTTCTGATAGCATGGTAAACAACTTGGCCGACCCTAGGGTAGTGCGAGCAAGACGTTTAGCAGAGGCCTGTAATTTTAGGGGCCAAATTTATTATATATATTTGAAAACAAAATTATAAAATATGTATGAATCTTAATCATCTTAAATATATTGGGCCCAAACTTTTTTTATCCATAACATTAATCGTCATTAAAAAAATTAGCTTATATATTTCGTTATTTCTTACAGGGCATATGGGCCTTTTTATTTTGGCTCGACCGAGACATTTAAATTCTCGAAGCCGGCTCTGGCCGTACCCTTAACTAGTGGTGCCTTCAAATTTGCAAGACTTTTCATGTACGTACACTTTCCATATGTTGAGGCCACTTCTAAGGTCCATTAATGTAGTCTATAAACCTAAGTGAGAATAATAGACCATATACAATGAGTCATTGTGTTCAACGGCTATAACTCTGGTGAATAACTGAATATTGACTGGTGGTTGGAATTGTAAGTTAAGGAACCGCTCGTGATGATAATGGTCGATGCACGCTAACATCGGCTTTATTACGAGCGTCCGCCAATTGCTATAAAAATCTCTTGCCAAAAAAAAAATTGTTCGTTAGCCCACATCCATTCTTGTTTTTGTGTTTTCCTTTTCATATAATGTGGGCTGAAGTATGAGCTCAAAATGAGTCTAAATCTCTTCTTAATCCAGCCCATTAGTATAAATATTAGTGGACCATTTTAGTTGGCCCACATCCATTCTTGATTTACTTAAGCTCATGATTAATTTCATAGCCCATCTTCAATTTAAAACCAATTATTTTCACTTCAACACTTGATTAATCATTTGCTCATTATCAAATATGAATATCGTTGCAAGGGTGCTTTAGATAATTTATCTTTTACACCGTTTTCACATTTTCCCGGTTAGTCGGTTTATTTTAATTGTACCAGATCTCGTCTTAATTTTTTTCATAGTACCATAGTAAAAAAAATACTTTTGATATCACTTTTATAACTTTTAAAAAAACAAAATCGACCATGTAAGCGTGTCAAATAATAAGTAATATATAATTCAGTGATTCTATATCGATTTGTTTTTCGTATATCTTGAATTTAGTTTTTTTAACGCTATTTAATTAATATTTAAGGATTAAATTCATATATTATTAGCACTGTAATAATTTTTTTAGCTCGTAATAATAATGTATACACAGTGTCGGTTCTTAGGGTTTGTCATGTGGGCGTCCGGCCGGGGCACTTTTTTTCTGGGCACAAAAAATATTAAAAATTCCCGATGTTATATATAGAATACCGAAAGGCTTATAATTTCACTATTTGTATAATACTGACACGCCTTTTAGACTCACTTTGTTTAGTTTACCCAAAAACTTATAGGCCCATTGAAAATTGAAAATGATCAATTAATTTTAACTAATTAATAAAAGTTAAATAAGTAAAAAAAGAAACGAATAGGCGGGATAACAACAAAGTCGACTTCGAATACCAACAGTCATGGCAAAATCTGCATAAAGGAGTTTTCAAAATTATAGTTATTGAAATCTTATTTACGATCCGCAATGCTTAAAGAAAGACTTAGCGGTTTGGCGATGATAACTATCGAGAACTTACAGAGTATATACTGCGAATAGCTGATTTACCAATTTTCTATCAAGAATGTTAGAAGAGCTTCACAAATCGTTGGTTAGCTATTAGCCTATTCAGTAAGTCATAAACTTATTAAATACAATGATTTTGCTAATTGTTATGTTTATTGCCATAACTTTGATTAATATATAAAAATGTGTATACATTATTTAGTATGTTAAGACTTAAGAGATATCTTTTTTTAGCTCGGACGGGATATATTAATTCTCAGGGATGACGGCCTTGCGTATATAATTAAAATCTTTTTTTTATGAAGTCTTACATTTCCAAAAAAGAAAAAAACCACACGTTGCGTAAACCTTTTCTTACGCTTTGTTCACGTGGAATAACTGTCACTTTCATGTATTATGCCAAAACACGACCTTATCTCTACTGGCTAATAAATAAGAATTATATAATTTTAAACTTTATTTTATTTGCTTTATGAGACATTTTCTTAAATCACCCTTATCTATATGTTTAGCATATAATTAAATTTTACATTTTCTCAATTAGCACTTATATCATTTAAAACAAATAAATTTCGACTATTTTCTTTTATTAACTGTGATTCTATGCTTATTAGTTAATGCCAAATAAAACTTTTAACACCAATAGTCATTATATCGTAACTTCTTCATAATATCAACATTTTTGGGTGTTTTCTATAAGACACAAAATGTCTTAAGTTTGAAATTTATAATATTTCATCTCATACAATCATAACACGTTTTTTTAGATGCAAGTCTTTATCTGATAAATATATTATATTCTTGTTTTTCTTATCTCATATTTTAAAATAATGAAGTATGAGAGATCTTAAACAATTATGAATTTTCATTTTTTTGGATCAATAAACTTTAGCTCAAATGCTCAACTGGCAATTTGTCATTGAAGGGGAAGTGAAGGATTCAAATGGAGGCCGGAAGGTCTTAAGTTTGAATACGATTCTAATCAGGTTTTACAACATGAGTCTTTGGGTGGCGTGTTTCTCCCAGAACAGAAAATGGTCGGCTTTGCGTCGTGAACGTACAAAATTACCTTTTACTATTGGACTACAACAACCCAAGGAGTCGGGTTTTATTCGTTAAAAAAATATCTTTGAATTTTCAATAATAATAATAATAAAACTTTATAAAGCAGACATGTATGGCCAGAAACAAAACAGTCAGGTTACTTGTTTTGATTATTCATACGTTCAAGTTTCCATTTCAATTTCATTTCTTCACTAAATCACGCAATTCACTCACGCAAACCCTCCATTGTTGAACTGATCATCTCAGCTTTTGATCTTCCATCGATTTCACTCCGATTCCTGCATCCAATTTCCCTTCAATCCGGTAAACTTTTGGTGGGCTTTTAACTTTTTCAATTTTCAAGATTATCTTTTATTTCACTAAAAGTTACATTTTCTTGTTCAATTTTCAAAACCCACCTCCCAAAATGCTGTTTGCTTGTTTGTTTCAAATGGGGTTTAAAGATTTAAAAGAGGGGTTTTTTTTAATTGAGATTTGAGTGATTAAATGCGTTTTTTTTTAATTAGGTTTAATCATGTATGTTTATTGATTTTGACTTTTATGGTCAAACATGTTATGTTGATTAGGGTTTAAGAGGAAAGTGAGGCTATCATTGAAATGATATTTAAATTGTTACAAGAACAAAGTTTAAATCTTTAAAATGAAGAAGAAATTTTGTTTAATTTAGTTTTTTTTATGATGCTTTTAAGGTTTAGCCACTTAATCTTGATGTTTGATCATTATTTGTAATAAAGTTTTAAACTTTTTATGTTTTTTTTTCCTTTTCAAACAGAAGTGGAGGATTTAGGTGATTGAATTTGTAATAAAGTTGTTAACTTTATAATTGGCGTGCTCATGGCCTCTTCTGAAGCAATTTTGCAAGTGTTCGGGTCTGCGCCGTTTATTAAACCCGACTCGTCACATTCTCTTGGACCCTTCATAAGCTGCAAAAAGAGAAGCCGCTCAAATGCCATCCGGTTTCCCACAACTCCCACCATCCGATTTGAAAATTTCAAAAACAAACAGTTCGAAAGTTTCGGTTGTAAGTGTCAAAATGCTGAAAGTGTCAGTGGATTCACTACTGAAACTGAAAATGGTACTTGGTTTGTGGATAATGCTAAGGAATTTAATACAATTCAAGAAACGAATGTTAAGAAGTTGAAGAAGGAAAGCGAGGGTTCGGTATCTGATATTATTGAGAATGAAGCGTGGGACCTACTGCGCGAATCTATAGTGCATTACTGTGGTAGTCCTATTGGAACAATAGCTGCAAACGACCCCACGAGTTCAAGTGTTCTTAACTATGATCAAGTTTTCATACGGGACTTCATACCTTCGGGAATAGCGTTCTTGCTAAAAGAAGAGTATGATATTGTCCGCAATTTCATCCTTCACACACTTCAATTGCAGGTAGTTGATATTCTATCTTCCATTTTAAATTTCCTTTTTTTTTCTCGATTTTTTAATTAGAGTTTACAAAGTCTTATGATTATCTTAGATGGAAATTTCAACCCATTTAACAACAAATGGGTTGATTTGTGTTGTGTCGAATTTCAAACGGGTCAGATCAGAATAATTTGCTAAAAGGGTAACTGATGACTGATCAAATGGGTCGATTTGGGTTGTCATATCGCAAACTGATCAGATCAGGATAATTAGCTGAGTGTGTAACCGATCAAATGGGTCGATTTAGGTTGTCGTATCTCAAATGGGCCGGATCAGATTAATTAGCTAAAAGCGAAACTGGACATATGGGTCAAAGGGGTTGAAAGTTACCCAGAGTCTATATTGTAGTGCGTGTTCCTTGTGCTTTTGAATTTCAAGTAATTCGGTGCTCTGCTTTAATTTTATTGTTTTTTAGAGTTGGGAGAAAACAATGGATTGCCATAGTCCTGGGCAAGGATTAATGCCTGCAAGTTTCAAGGTCCGTACGGTACCTCTTGAAGGTGACGAAAATGCAACCGAAGAAGTGTTAGACCCTGATTTTGGAGAGGCTGCAATTGGGCGTGTTGCCCCTGTTGATTCTGGTAAGTATTAGGAGGGTTTGGATTTAACCTTTTAAAGTGATAATCTGATTTCTTTTCTTTCTTTTTTTTTCTTATCAGGATTATGGTGGATTATATTGTTACGTGCATATGGAAAGAGTTCTGGAGATATGTCATTGGTGGAGAGAATTGATGTTCAAACTGGAATCAAAATGATTTTAAAGTTATGTCTTGCTGATGGTTTTGATATGTTTCCTACTTTGCTGGTAGCTGATGGTCCGTGCATGATTGACCGCCGTATGGGAATTCACGGACACCCTCTTGAAATCCAGGTAAGAAGATCGTAACGTTGGCTTTGACTTGATACTTGTTCTATAAAAGTTTGATTATCTTTCAAATATCTGGAATATCATGATTTCAGGCGCTATTTTATTCTGCATTAATGTGTGCGCGGGAAATGCTTGCACCAGAGGACGGATCAGCGGACCTAATTCGAGCCCTAAACAACCGTCTCATTGCATTGTCGTTCCACATAAGAGAATATTACTGGATAGATTTGAAAAAACTTAATGAAATTTACCGGTACAAAACCGAAGAGTATTCGTATGATGCAGTCAACAAATTCAACATTTACCCTGATCAAATTCCTCCATGGTTGGTAGAATGGATGCCCAATAATGGTGGTTATCTTATTGGAAACCTGCAACCAGCGCATATGGATTTTCGGTTTTTTTCGTTAGGAAACTTTTGGTCAGTGGTCAGCAGTTTAGTGACGTTTAACCAGGCAAATGCAATCTTGGATCTTATTGAGGCTAAATGGGGTGATTTAGTGGCGGATATGCCTTTTAAGATTTGTTATCCGGCGCTTGAAGGTCAAGAATGGCAGATTATTACCGGCAGTGATCCTAAAAACACGTGATGTTTCTGTCTTAATATTATATTTCTGTTTATTTTTAGTTTTATCAAAATTGTTGACTTTTTTGGATTTTGCAGCCCTTGGTCGTATCACAATGGAGGCTCATGGCCGACTTTGCTTTGGCAGGTTTGTATCTAGTCTTTGGGGTTCAAATGAACTTTATTTCAACGCGGAATTTGTGAGCAAGTGGAAATTCTTGGTCGGTATCCTACACTTTAAAAGGGCGTGTTTGATAAATTTTGATAAATAAAGAAATTAAATAAAGGACCTTTGTGAAAAAAGGATAGTATTTTGTGAAATGAGAGTAAATCTCTCTCAAAGAAGGTTAAAAGAAGGGGTAAGTAGGTAATTTCGTTTTACCCTTGATGATCAGTTTAGTTTTAACTATGGGTGTAAACGAGCTAAGCTGCTCATGGGCTATTGAAGATTGGCCCGTTAAAAGCTGTAATCAAGTTAAAAGCTGTAATCAAGCCGAGCTTAAGGGGGTGTTTGGGATTCCTTATTTTACCTCTTTATAGCTTATAACTTATAGGTTATAAGTACCTATAAGTTATAAGGTGTTTGGGAAAGTTAGGTTTTGTGAGTGTATAAGTCATAAGTTACAACTTTGTAACTTATAACTTATGACTTGTATAAGTCATAAGGAGGTAAAATAAGGAATCCCAAACACCCCCTAAACATGATCGAGCTTGACCCTAAAAGTAAGCTTGGTTGATAAACAAGCTCAAGCCTAAAGAGAAGCTTGTATAAAAATGAGCCCCTAGTATGCGGTTCACTTATCGAGCTCGAGTAGGCTCACAGGCCTAAATAAGCTCAATATTTTTATAATTTTTGTTTAATATTTTTAATATTATTCACATAATAACACTTATTGTATATAAAATTATGATAAAAATAATAATAGTATACTATGTTATATATAAAAGTTAGTAAATATAAAAATGTATACAAATAAGTTGATAAATAATAAATGAGCCAAGCCGAGCTCAAGGTGAAGTGAGTTTGAGCTCGGGCTAAGCTCGTTTACACCCCTAGTTACAACTGCGTCGAAATTGATTATTAGATAATCATAAGTTTCAAAGCACAAATCCAACCACCCCTGAAATTGCATTATGTGAGAACTCCATGGATGAATGAACTTAATATGCAATCTTCTATTTACAGCTTACGGTAGCATGCATTAAGATGGACAGACCAGAAATCGCAGAACGAGCCGTCAAGATAGCTGAGGGACGTTTAAGTCAAGACAAGTGGCCCGAATACTATGACACCAAACGGGGTCGGTTCATAGGGAAACAATCGCGTTTATTTCAAACATGGACAATTGCAGGGTATCTTGTATCAAAACTACTCCTTGCAAACCCTCAAAAAGCCAAGATGTTGATGACAAATGAGGACTCTGAGCTTGCTAATGCCTTTTCTTGCTTGATCACTTCTAACCCGCGAAAGAAACGGGGCCCAAAGAGTTCACAGAAGACCTACATTGTATGAAAATGAAAAGGTTCATCATTTGTCACATCAAGATTCTATGAAAGTTATTTTTTATGATCTTGTTTTCTTGAAGATTTGCAGCATGGATCCACCAGTAGTTTTTTATGGTGGACAAGTTGATATTTGGTTTTTATATATAGATTATGCAGTAGTCAATATCTTTTATTTTGAAACTTTTAAAGAACTGTGATGTACTTGTTCTTCTGCATCATGAAAGAGGTGAAACTATCCAATTCTTGTATCATTATGTACAAGTTTTTTTTTAATTGCAAGATAATATTAGTTTTACTTGAATGTGAAGAATATAATATAACTTGTTAGAGTTGATTTCCCATAATGGCAGTGTACAAAAATCAAAATTTTACAACACATTTGAAGGATTATGAATCTTTAAACATAATTTTAAGAACAATACCAAATACAACCATTCATTTTAAAAAACTGAGTCATATCAAGATTAAAAGTGTGGCTTCTTTTGAAAAAACAGGTTAATTTTCATGTCAGTTCCATCTTACAAACCTGATTATATCAGTTAAGGGACTTTGTTGTATAACCAAGTTATAGCAATCTGTGTTTAGTATCGAATACTACTCGAGTACTCCCTTTGAAATCGTTATCACACGTAATTTAATCTAACACAAGCTGATAAAATATATGCTGCATGCCATTTTGACATAACAAAAATCGAATCAAACACTATCCAAGAAATCACAGCACATCAATCATGTTTTGCATTTATTCAAGTGCAAAATACCAAATGTTACAGTCACTGGACAGTTGTAATTTTAGAGTCACAACACCAAGTTCAAAAAAGCCATTTAGTACACAGAGATTAAGCGGTAGCTGATGCACCTTCAGCTGGCCAAAAGTCGGTTTTCTTCCCGGTCTTGGAAACCGTCTGCAGGACTGCATCTGGCTGTACATTACCCTTCACAGTCACCTTTTGTTGTTCCAGATCATTAAACATTTTTTAAATACAAATGAAGGTTTAATGATTTTTTTAAAATATCAACCTTATTATCAAATAAAGGTTTAATGATTTCTTCATGCCTTTGGTTGTATTTAATATCAGCCTCCCTACAGACCGTAACTTTGATCCAATTTTATTTTGACCAAGGAGACAAGGAGTATATGCTACTTGCGCCTTTTAAAACCAAGTTTACGACCACTTATTAAGATATAAAAGATGAATATTAACAAACCTTCCATTTTGCCGAGAACCCTCTTCACGGCCCCAACACAACCGCCACATGACATACCAACCTTAAGAACAACAGTCTGCATTGCCATGCAAATATATTATTAGCAAGTTCATCGTCACACGAATAGCTGCTAAATATTTGATAATTATTTATCATCCCATGGTTATTTGAATTTAAACTGGAAATGAACTACTTGTTATAGAACAGCTACCTCTCATATTATACTACAAATAACAATTTTAAGAAACATTATTAATAATAATCCATAGAAAGCCCATGATAATTGAATACTCAAAGACTGCTAACTAATTATGATTTTGGTCAACATACACAGATTCAAACAATTGTATAATAATGATAATAACAAAACAGATCAATAAACATGGATAACCCTAATTCAATTCAGAACAAAACTGATCTAGAACATGAAGAGATTAATATTAATAATTTAATATACCTGAGGCATTATTATTGTTTTAAGAAATTTGAGAATTATTATTAGGTAATTTATTTTTGGGAGAGAATAAATGGATTCATTCAGTGGTTAGACTTGTACCAGATTTTTTTTTTTAATAAATTAGATTTTAATAATTTTACATTTTTTAGCTTCGCGATAATAATCCCACCTTTTTAAACTTGGTTGGTAACAGTCTCGTATTAGAAGATAGTTGCCACTGGTTCTATCTTTCACACTAATTGCTTCCGGTGGACTTCGGCTAAAAATAACTTAACTCCGTTATTTTTGTTAATTGGAAGTTTAAACACCCGAATTGAAGCACCGCTTCGTCATTTGGAGCACCATTTGAGCTGACTCATCAATAGATTCATAAACTCATTCCAATCAAAAGCCATAAAACATCGGTTTGTAATTTGAAAAAAAACCTAACAAAGTTAAGTTTTTTTTTAACGGATGTGTAATGAAAATAATTAGTGTGAAAGGTGGGACCGGTGACAGCTATTCTCTGGAGTAAGATTATTGTTGGGCAATTGTAAAAAGATGAGATTTTTAAAATTCAATTTGTCTTTTTCTCTTTTCATCTTTTTATTAATGGTTCGAATTATGTAATAAACATTAGTGTCGTATTACGGGTACATTAGATTGCCGTTCGAAATACTCTCTAGTAACCTTTAGTTTGTTACAAAATATATAACACATCGTTTACAACCATTGAGTTGATAAAAATCCGATTTTGTGTGAAATCGTCATAATAATAATAATAATAATAATAATATAATGCATTTATTTTATTTTATTTTATTCATGAAAAATACATGTAGTACAATGTGTGGTGGACTAGAACACCTCACCGGAAACCATCTCCGGCGCTACATTCTGGCGATCAAAGCGTGAAACAGCACAATCAGTGGCGAATATACCCGATGTAGAGTACTTTGGTATATTACCCATCACAGGCATAGTTGCACTAACCTTGATATTACTCACATAGTTTCTCCTATAAGTTTGTCCCAAAACACCATCCACTACATCACTTAGGCTATAAAACTTAAACCTTAAGTCCAAATGTGCAAAACAATCATCATTTGTAATATCATAACCATGGATTCTTGATTCTTCAGCACCAATAGGCACCACCGTGGCGGTAATCCTAAAACTATTTTCCACTTCAATGGCAATGCTATTAGTTGGGCTCGTTCGAGTGATCATTAACGATGCATTACGATAACTCCAGTCTTTCCCGTCTAGTGATAGAGGTGTGTCATCATATGATATGAAGAGATGCTCCTCGTTATCGTTCCATGTTGATGTTTTCTTTGCTCCTACTAGGAGTTTGTGATCATTGAATAATATTCCAATGGATTGCACCCAAGTGAAGTCGCGGGTGAGTTTTGGGTTTCGTTTCCCAATGAAGTGACCGTTTATGTGGAGGTTGCGGTCGGACAGTAGGCAAAAATCTTGGTCTTTATGGCCATGAAAGTAGAATGTGAGGCCGTCTCCACCTACGAACCGAGGGTCTTGACATAAAGCCCCGGGAATGTGACAACCTGATAATTAAAAACGCGACTCTTTGTCGAGTTTATTATTTATTATAGTCATTATTATTTGATTTATCATTTGTTTTTTATTTTGAAGTTTGTTTTATAGTCATTATTATTCTATCTTTAGTTTGAAATTTGAATATTACCATAGCTATTATATTAGCCTTATTATTATTATTATTATTATTATTATTATTATTATTATTATTATATTTTCAAATGTATTTTGAGATCTAGTTTTTAGCTATTAAATACACAAAAAAACATTATTAAATAAATAGGAAACAACTTACCACAAACCGGCCTGCATGAAACACAATCAACATAGCAATCTTTTCTGCAGTCGGACGGACAACTATGCCATTGCCCGAAGCATGATGGGAAGAAAGGAGAATGACATCTCACTTGCTTAGGCACGGGTGGTGGCGGAGGTGTTGCTTTTGGCGGGGGAGGTGGTGGTAATGGTTGTGGAATAGGTGGTATCTTGAAAAAAGTTTCTTGTGCAGTGACCGGAGATTCAATGACCCAAGAGACGGTCAAGAATGAAAGCCATAGAAGCAATGAACTCATCGGTTTCATGTCGAAAAACAATAGGGGTGTGATAATGATTCTTGTTAAGTTGCAATGTATGATGAATGGTGCATTTGGTTTATGGTTTAGGACCCTTTTATATCAAACAATGATCAGTTAAAGAGATGGAAAAGAACATTAAGGTTCATAAGTTGTGGTGTTTACATATGTTTAAAGCAAATAATATGCAAGGATGAAGGACAAAGGATAACAGCATCACTTTTGTATTGCTAAAGTTATTTTTCCTAACTATATAATATATATGATTAATTATCAAACACTCAATCTATAGTTCTATACATGTGTACGAGAAGATACAGGATGAAAAAGATAACAATTATTTAAGGGTATGTAATATTTGTTTTGTAAAAAGAAGAAAAAAAAAACTTTACACAATCAAAGGGTTCATGATATGTGTTATTGTGACCATGTCACGTTATATCTTGTGTATACGAAACACATTTGTCACATTTGAGGTTGTAGAAAACATGAAAGAAAAAGAAATAGTTTTCATCTTTGTTACTTTAAAAAGGGAAAAAATAAATAAATAAAAGAAGTTATCAAACTTTTGAAAAAACCTTTATTTAAGCAATTAAGGTATTCGTAAGCTCGCTTTTAGTGAAACAATTAACAAGTTTCACATTGTTTGCGACTTAGTTTAGGTTTCTATTATCTTTCACATGCAAGTACAGATCGTTGAGATCAAGCTTACAAATTTTAACATCATGTCGAAGCATATGGTTAATTATTTTTTTTTTCTAATTGTAAACTTTTATAAACAACCAAACAGACACTCACAAAGCTACCTCCACATCCCGGAGAGAAGCCACCAAAAAAAAAACACTACAGGGGAAAAACTACATGAACGAGAATTTACACTAATTCGACCAATCAATACTTCTACTTTTTGACATGTGTTTGAACCAAAAGAAGTGAAAAGACTTGATGTCCCCAATTATTTCTTCAATCTTCACATCCTTACATTCAAAAACTTTCTCATTCCTTGCCTTTCATATTCTCCAATAAGCAATGATAATAAGCCAAATATTAAGATGGATTTTAGAGCTGACCTTTAATATTATCGGTGTGTAATTTGTGTGTTTTTGGTTAGTAGGAATATTGAGAGAATGATGTTCACATAAAAGTTTCGTGACCAAAATAAAGCGAACTTTTTACATAGGTAAAGCTGATAATGCTAAGAGCTTAGTAACCGGATATATCATGATTTACATGTTTTTGAAAAAAAAAAAATTACTCCATGCTCAAGAAAATCCCCCCCCCTCTCACTCAATTCGTTGTTTGTGATTCAAATAGTTACAGTTTCATAGATCATAAGATTCGTACATGGGTTAACCATGTGTATCCGACAAACCATTCAAGGGATACCCATTATTTTTTTTTTGAACGGCAACTTTCTCAGTTAAGTGATAACGTGACCGCATTCACGGCCCCATAACCCTCGATCCAGACTATGTTGACATTATCGGGACCCACGCTGGAACCTAAGGATCATTTGGCATTCCCGGTAAAACCCCCGCTCACCCCGCCTGAAGACACGACAGGTTTTATGCATCAGGGAAAATCCGGTCGACATTAGGGATCAAACCCGGGTCTCCCCGTGTCTTCCCATCCTTTGCCTGGCCAACTGGGCTAGCCCAACTAATTGGATACCCATTCTTACATAACAGTCTTGTTATTAGTGAGATTTTTGACCTGATATAATGTTTGAAGTTTGAACCATCAAGATACACAATAACAATAGGCTCACCACTTATTGGTTGTCATTGCTTGGACATCAAAGAGGAAGTACTTCACGTGTATAGCTTGAATAGCCCATTGTCACTTCCTATTTATTTAGCACAATTTACTTCAAATCCCAAAAAGCAAATAGCAGACCTGTAAACAGCTCGATCGTTCGGCGAACTGTTCGTGAAACGTTCGACGGGAAGTTCGTTTTGTTAATAAACAAATGAACATGAAAAAAACTTTGTGTTCGTTTATCTTTGTTCAGTTATGGTCATTTACGTTCGTGAACTGGTTGTTTAGATTTTTAATAAACGAACACGAACATGTTCATTTTGAAACAAACGAACATGGACACCGGATATTTGTTTGATTAATGTTGTGTTCCCGAGTTTCATTTAAGAAAGAAAAAGGAAGGAAAATTTAAAAGAGGTGTTCCCGAGTCTCATTAAAAGAAAGCAAAGGAGGGGAGGGGAGAGAATGATGAGTAAAATAAGAGAATTTGTATATTTTCAAATTGAAAAGATTTGGAAGGAAAGAAAATTAAAGAGAAAGTGGTGATGCCAAAATAAAAAACTATTTTTCCTTGCTTTTCTTTTCATAAATGAACTCGGGAAAACAACGTAAAGTGTTGTTCGTTTAAAGTTAAATAAATGAACACGAACATTACAGGTGTACAAAAAAAACCGGTTTTAGGCAAACCGAACCGAACCGGTTTGGGTTCAAAACCGGTTTCACCCAAACCGGCTCCTAAATCGACCCAAACTGCCAGTTTCAGGACCGGTTCCCCTTAAGATCTACCAAACCGGTTTTAAAACCGAACCGATTTGATGAAAACCGGTTTAAAACAAGTTAAACCGGTTTATAAACCGGACCGAACCGACGTGACCAGACCGACATATCTTGATTTAAAACCGGTTTTGACCAGCCTTTGACCAAACCGGTTTGGTTTGGATTTAAAACCGGTTTTATACACCTCTAACGAACATACCCTTGTTCATGTTTGTTCGATTATATATCTACGAAAACATGTCAAACTCAAAACGATATTAAATATTGGGCCGTTAAACGTGTCATTCTCCACTACGTTAAAACTACAGGGACCTCGTTGTAAGTTCCTTTGTTCCCCATTTCACATCTTCAAACCCTCAATTTCTTACTCAATCCGTCAATCGTAACCCAAATCGTTAATCCGATCATTAACCCAATCAATTCAATAACAACCTCCACAACGATGTCAAAAGAATTCACCGTGCCGCCGGTAATCTTCCCCTCCGGCCCCCAACGCCGCCTGCCCACGGCACCATTCCAACCACCGAGATCCTCAAACCCCGGCATCCCCTTCATGTCCTTTGACATCGGCTCCTCCGCAGCCTCCACCCCTCAATTCGGCTCCGGCACCACCTCCGGCGGAAACCCTAATTTCGACGACGAGTTGCCTCTCCTAGAAGAACTCGGTATCAACAC
Organism: Bidens hawaiensis; assembly: GCF_021521415.1. NCBI lineage: Eukaryota > Viridiplantae > Streptophyta > Magnoliopsida > Asterales > Asteraceae > Bidens > Bidens hawaiensis. Next base: position 246,478 of record NW_027494913.1, read on the forward strand.
TAAACAAATCTGGAACAAAACCGTTTCTATTCTAAACCCGTTTAAAGTCAAACCGGATCTCCACGAAGATGCGGATTTATCCGGTCCGTTTTTGTTTTTAATGGCGTTTGGGTTGTTTCAGTTACTGGCGGGTAAATTACATTTTGGGATTATATTGGGGTGGGTGACTGTGGCGTCTTTGTTTCTGTATGTGGTGTTTAATATGATGGCGGGTCGGAACGGGAACCTCGACTTGTACCGGTGCTTGAGTTTGATCGGGTACTGTATGTTGCCGATTGTGATGCTCTCTGCGGCCACGTTGTTCGTGCCGCAAGGTGGGCTGGTGATATTTGTCATGATGGGGGTGTTTGTCATGTGGTCGACGAGGGTTTGTACACAGTTGTTGGTGGAGCTGGCGTCGTGCGGGGATGAGCATCGGGGGCTTATTGCGTACGCGTGTTTCTTGATCTATATGCTGTTTTCGTTACTCATCGTGTTTTGATATGCGTTTGTTTGTTTAGCTACTGGTGTTTTTACATGAGGTTTATATATTTGAAGTTGAAGATTTTGTGAATTAGTTGGTATCGAATTCAGGCGTTTAGGGTTGTTTACGCTGCTTGATTTTTGTTTATGATCTTCATCTTTATGTTTATTTCTATAGCCATTGGTCATGCAGGCATATTACTGCATCTATATCTTTATCTTTATAAAGTTGTAAATGCATATCTATATAGACATTTAGTAAGTTATAACATATCTTGAGGGATTATTTTTGCTTGGATGATGCATGCTAATTGGACAAAAATAATGCTTGATGTCTTGATAAGTTGAATAAGCTGCTACTTTTTACAGTTTACATGATACACATGTATTTTTGAGCTCACTTCTTTATAGATGCTACCAAAATCCCCCATGGTTAGACTAGGATCCAAGTAGAAGTTGGGCCCGGACCTAGGGCTGACATAACATGTTAGACACGACGTGATTACCTTAGCTGCTAGACATGGCACAATAACTTATTTTGTTATTTTTTCCAAACATGAAAATGAACCTGTTTAGAAACAGGTTACCGATATGACTATATAAACAAACCATGTGCAAGTCAACAAAACATGGTTTTGTTTAGAACCTGTTTAGGGACGCCATAAACAGACTATGTGCAAATTAACAAAACGTATGCACACATACATACATCTGTACGTATACATTTGCGCGCACTAGTGTGTGTTCCTCAACAAATCATCAATAGACAGAATGATGCACATCGAACTCACAAAAACATAATAACGTATGCATACATACTGTTCTTTTACTCTTCTGTACCTTCTTTACTAAGATGTTTTGTGAATCACGCATGAATAGGTCCGTGTCATAAATTGTTAGCTCTACCCAGACCTAATGGGTCAGCCTGTAATGGGCTAAATTCAAAGGGTGTGTGCTGAATTGCTGATACTAATATGAGTAATCAGTTAATCACTAAGGCCTTAGGTATACCTTCACACAAGATAACTCAACATCACCATTTGCAGCTCTGATGCTCCATTACTTAACCCCTGAAATAACGCCCCATCAAGCTTCGCCCCTGATCACCCTTCACCCTTAACATTTGTTTACCTCTTTAACGAATTTAACCATTAATGCCAATCATATCAGTTTTAACGCTCTGGGCATTAAAGCTTACCCCAAGTCCTAATATTCTTTCATGCCAAAACTGTAACACCAGTAGTTAATCAGGCTCTTTAGAAGAGTTTGGTTTTAACCAGCCATGGGTCCTAAACCAGGATATTAAAGTGGGCCTCGGTTCGGACCACATGGGTGCTAGTGGCCAGTGGGTTGAACCTGTGCTGGATTGGGAGGTCCATTTCTGTTTCTCTTAACAGCTGCCCAGAAACATATTTCATGCTGCAATTTTTTTACAGGTTAACATTTAGAGGGTAATTCTGTACGATTTAAGCGGTAAACTATTGTGCACAATTATTTTGTACTTAGTTATTTACATAACAAATTGCAATTACAATTTTGATGAACTTACATGCATTAATCTAATGATGGGTAAACATTTCGATTTGGTTGTCTCCTGTTGAGGCAAAACCAAATTGAAATCTGTTGATAAAAAATAATAAAAGTCTGATAAATGCATTACTTAGAGGTGAACATGGGTTTGGTTCGTTTACGAGACCAAATAAATCATATATCTGATGCTTGTTTAAAAAATTTAATAACCGATCATTTTCAGTTATGAAAGGCTCTTTTCTTTGTTATAGAGAATTATTGGCTGGTTTATTTTCTTTGTGTTAAACTTTGTTTCACTTATGGAGGTAGTGAATTTTATGAGAAGAAAATCAACCGGGAACGGATATGAAAATTTTATGCAGAGAAATGATTAGATAAAAAGGTATCACAACCTTATCTATGTTTTGCTAACCCATGGATGCTTCTGATAAAAACCACATGCCACACGAACACACGACTTGACAACTAGCTCGACTGTTTATCAAGGGGAAAATACGATTACAAGACTTAAAACATAAACAAACCAGTCTGCTCCCATGAACTCGATGCCGGCTATATTAGTCCAGTGTTGATCTTTCACACTTGAAAGTATGTATTACTTTATTAGTACATACTTTTAAAATAAATTACATTCAATATATGTATGTAATTCGAGTGGAGCAAAACAAAACAAAACAACCATTTTCTTAAAACATATGGTTTTGTGAACATACTTGAAGCATACAAGTATCAATTTTTTTTACTCCAGTGTTGATTTTTCTTTTTTTTAATTTGCGGTCATCAAAATTACAAAAAATTTTCAAATCCTTTCTTTTTTAGAGTTTCAAATCCAATTTCAAATATCAAAAGAACGTCACTCATTTAGGTTGTACATAGTACTACGAAACCGGCCCTATTTATGAAACGCTTCCAACAAACACATGAAGTGGAGGGGGACAAGAAAAGACTTATTTTTCTCGTCGGATTGGTGGCTTAGTGACAAAGATAAAGTCTCTTAAACACCCAAAGGTCTTGGTTTTAAGTCCCGGGATGCAAAAGAACTTTGCCTTCAAATTAAAAAAGGAAAGGCACATTATTGAGTTATTTTGTAATACTATACGCACATGGAAAATTAATATGGACATAAAACATAATATTTATTGTATAATTACATGTGCATTTAAATAAATTTTATACAAACGAATCACGTTTTTATGATAATCTGCCCATTAAGATACATATAAACACCATGGCTTCTCGCTACAATGATCTGGGATGGCAACGAGAACCCACAATACACCGCGTTTTATCACTATGTATTTAGGTTATTAAACCAATCCACGATTCTGTAAAAAGGTTTATCTTAATACTTTTAAAAGTGAATTGCTTACAACTATTATTGATCCATATGTGATTACACTAAAAGCTGTACTCATGCCAATTTTAAAAACCTAGCTTGATTCACATATATATGAATCATTAACGGTTCACGTATGAAGTCAATGGATATGATCACCAAAACAATAAATTTAGAACGTCTAGATAAGATTACCAAACGCTTAACCATTCGATTAATTATAGAACTTTGAACCAAGTTATCAGCAAGATCTTCAATATCCAAAGCTAAACTCTTAACCGTTTGATTTGGATCAGGGTCACTCTCTCCATAACCCGGTCTATCAAACGTCACCATGTAAATCTTAAGTTCTTGAAACAGTTCCTACAAGTTCAATATTATTAGTTTAGTCATGCACAAGATGATAATAATAATAATAATTATTATTATTATTATTATTATTATTATTATTATTATTTACCTGAATGTAAATGGTTTCGTCGTAACCACAAGAGCTAAACCCGTGAATGGAGATGATTTTGTAGTTGGCTTTGTCTCTGGAGACCCCGCACTTGTTATAGGATAAATGTCGGCCATCTCTAAGGATCACACGTGGTCCAGTTACGGGTGGACCACCAGGTGAACCGCAGAGGTGAACATGACCTTAATCCTTTTAAACATGTTCATAGGATATTGCTCTTAAGTGGGGTGGAAGACATGCTCTTTAATATGTTGTGGCACCAACATGAAAGAAATAAAAACTCAATTCCAATTATTATGAAAAGGTATGTCCTCTATTTTTCTTAACTAAAATATTTTGATATAAATACGTGCACTACTAGAAAACTGGGTAGTTACTATTTTTTAGAAAGTATAAACAAATTTTTAACTGAAGTGTTATACTGAAAGTTAACATTTGTATAATTTCATATGTGAATGAACTAGTTAGTTCACAGGTGACACGGTGAAAAGTCACTTAGGAGTTTACATTATGATTTGGACCACCAGTACCCTTCTAACCAACAGGGTCAATTAAATCACAAGTTGTACTAGACAAGTACCCTTCTAACCAACAGAGTCCAGTTAAATCAAAAGTTGTACTAGACAGATAAAATAAATAAGTTAATTTAATTAATAAAACAAATGAGGTACTTACTAATGTACCTAGCCTTATATGATTAATGATTTGAAATTTTTTTTCTGACAGGTTAGCAGGAGTGACATTAATTGCTCCGGTTGTCAATTATTGGTGGCCCGATTTTTCAACCAGCGTAACAATGGTGGCCTACATGTTACAAGCTCGTTAGGATCAATGGGCCGTTGGTGCCACATGACGTGCCATGGCTGGTCTACTGGTGGAACACTTAGAAATGGTTTCCCGGCTCTAGTGCTATAGCCGGGAAACCTAACTCTTTTATTTCGGTGTACTTCACATGTAACTCATGTGAATTTAGCAACTTTAAGTGCTTTATTTTCGTTCATTTATTTTTTACCTTTTGATCATAATCTTAAATCTACATTCTTTTTCTATTAAAGATGTAAACCCTCAAAATTAAAGAAAGTCTTTTTTTTTTTTTACCTTTTGATCATAATCTTAAATCTACATTCTTTTTCTATCAAGGATGTAAGCCCTCAACATTAAAGAAAGTCTTTGGTATCTTTTATTTATTTATTTATAATCTTTTTTAGAACGACAACAATATCATTACAACACTATCAAGACGCTAGACAATGGACACAAAAGTTAGAGAAATAAGTCATACAGAAACACCACTCCAACCAAGGAAAAGCAAATAACTTTGAAATTTTTTTAATTTAACTAATCGAAAGAAGCATAATATTGTCCAACGTTTTAATAGGCGATCGAATCTCCTCAAAAGCAAAATATTTCTAGCTTTCCAAATCAATCATATAGTCCAATATACCAAAGCCGCTTTAGTTACGTTTCCTAGACCCCCAAAAATACTTTAGCATGTGAAGGAAATTCGACCTATTAGCGGTGGTGAGTGTGATACTCCACTCCATAAGCATAACCAACTCGAATTGCAGCCAAGAACCTATACCTACTCCATAAACATAACCAACTCATATCGTAGCCAACTGTGAATATTCATCTTTATTTAAAAAATGTTTTTATTATACTATTCTAAAAAAAATATATTCTAATACATAGTTTCACAAACTTGGCCTGTTCATAAAATCTAAAAGATACAATAAATAAAGAGTATTGAACAAAAAAAAACATCATCACCATAAAACTTAGTCATGTTCATTAGTGGCTTACACAAAGAACAAACAACAAAGCCAACCCAAAAAATGGTTAAATGGCTATTAACTTCACAAACTATTACTAAACCACCATAGTCACACTGTCATGTACAACAAGATTCACCTTCCACCACAATAAATCAAAATCGCTAAAATCGCACTAAACGTACAAATCCATTTTTTTTTCCTTTTCTGGTTATGCAAAAATATAAATACAACTTGGCCCGAGCCACATACCTTTCTAGGCACTTTGCTGACGTGGAAGGCTAAAAACCCGTTTGAACATCAAATCCCTCTGTCCCAGAACCCAAGGTATTAAGGTACATGGTCATGTAACTTGTATTGATCCAAAAGCATATTTTAAGATGATATTGGTTCATAAGGGTATGATAACCACGGGTGTTTTAGTGCTTCTGCAGCCGATGGGCGTTTCTTTGGGTTGATTTCAAGCAAATGAGTAACAAAATCAATGAACCCTTGATCACCCATTGGTAATCGATGCCTCAATGATGACTTTTTGGGGATTAAGTACTCCAATCTGTTTGTATCCTGAAACATGCACCATTTATCATAAAAATGATAATCAGAGTAAGCATTATAATTATAATTACTTCACATCTTTTGATCATTTGTTAATAGTTTCATGCCCCAAGCATGCATTATCCCAAATATATGCTAGACTGATTGGCATATCAACTTGAACGAAAATAAACAGGCCTGTAAATGAACCAAATGTTCAGGCCTGTAAACCGTTCAGAAGAAACTTGTTTTCTGTTCGTTCATGAACACAAAAAAGTTGTAAACGAAATAATCAATGAACAAACATGAACAAAAAAAAAAGTTTATTGAATTTTTTTTTTCATGAACATAAGTTGGCTTCTGTTGGTTTATGAACACAAAAAATAAATGAACAAAAATTTGTTCATTTATGTTAGTGAACGCTCTTTGTTCATTTTAGTTCATTATGTTCGTTTGTTTAAGTTCTTTCATTTACGTCCGTTAATATATTCATTTAAAACTTTTTGGCCCATTATAACTTAGTTTAGTTTTACTAACTTTTTAGGCCCAACACATTGTTCTTCACGTTACTTTGAACCGGGTTTAGCTAAGTTATATTCATTCGTTTACACTCGAGAACTGTTCGTTTATAATAACAAACAAGCACAAACAGAAAAACCCTGTTCATTTAATTATTCGTGTTCAATCATTCATTCAGATAAAGTTAGACGAAGGAACACGGACATGCTTTGATTGTATTCGTTCAGCTGGTTTACAAGCCAAGGAATAAATAAAAGAAAAGAAAGATTTATAGTACCTGGTTACGCTCATAGAGCATGTGATTTTTAGTAAAATATTTGTGCGTCTCGCGTCCCTTAGCAAGCATATCTTGATCAATAGGAGATATAATTCCCATCACTCTAGCAAGCAAAGTAGCCGGTGAATCATTCTGAAAGAGAACCTATAAAAACACAAAACATTAGTTCTAGAAGTTCTAAATTACAATTATGCCCTCAAGGTTTAAGATACTTACATTCCCAGTACAAAGTTCAGCCAAGATACAACCAAGTGACCATATATCTATCTTTTTGTCATAAGGAAGTCCTAAAATAACCTCTGGTGCACGATAAGACCTTGATTGCACATACGAGCAAAGATGGTCTGTTTCAAAACAGCTGCTTCCAAGATCAATAACTTTTATTTCACATCTACTATAGCTTTTAACCAAAATATTCTCCGGCTTTAGATCACAGTGTATAAGCCCGAGACCGTGCAGAAATTGAAGTGCTTCCAAACACTGAATTGTTATTGACTGCAAACAAACATGAGCATGTAAATACTTTATTAAGTTTTTCTCCATAAAAGAGTGTATAACTAGACGTGACAGTTTAGATCCCTTTACTGATGAATGAGCCGATCAGGTTATGTTTTTTTTTTCACTAAAGGGTCAGACGAGTAAAAGAAGTTAGTTAAAAGAAAGTGTCACGAACGGGCTGATAGTCATCCAAAACGCATTTGTAACACATAAAATCTCGTAAATCATAATTTCCAAATAGTTATATTATATTAATAGGATCCTAATTAGTATAAGAGTAAAGTCGCACAGATGGTCCTTGTGGTTTGGTCCAAATCTTGGATTTTGTCCCCGTGGTTTCAAAACTACGGATTTAGCCCCCAGCCACCGACTTCTCTTCCATCATTAGTCCAAAAAGATAACAGGGTTAGCTTTTAGCGTTAACTTAAGGTAAATCTACCCTTTTACTCTTAGTCTTAAACAAAAGGAAAAATCAGAGAGGGGAAGGAGTCGGAATCGGTGAGAAAGAGACATGAAAGAAAGAGAAAGAGAGATGAAAGTGTGTTTTGAATTTTCTTTTTCCTTTTTGAAGACTATAGGGTGAAGTCACACTGATTTAACGCTAAAAACTAACCATGATAACTTTTTGGACCAAGGATGAAAGAGAAGTAGGTGGTCATTGTTGGGTACTAAATCCGAAACTTTGAAACCACAGGGACGAAACCCAAGATTTTGACCAAACCACAGGAACCATCCGTGTATTTTACTCTACACATAAAAAGTTCATATTCAAAAGAAAGTGTTTTGAAAATTTATATTACTAATGCAGTACTAATTATTTTTAAAAGTTCAAATATTTTGGACAAGAAATTTTTGAGTGAATCCAACCCCGGCATGTTTCTTCTGGTTCCAAAAAATACCAAAATTTGACCAGCCATTTTATCATCTCAATGTATACAAACACAACAAACCTGCAATCTTGGCATTGTGAAATAAACCTCCCCGCCAGATTCTCTATTGAATTTATGAAACTCATATAAGTTTGCCTTAAGAAGTTCACACACAATTAATAGATGTTCCTGAGATACAAAAAGTTACAAAAGTATATTAATGCAAGAATCATATCCCACAAAAAGGTAAATATTCCTAGTCAACACGAACATATGATTACTTACTCGGTAATAAAAGTAATCGTAGAGTCTGAGAAGATGGTATTTGTCACCGAGATCATGCTTGTTGACAAACTTCAGAAGCTTTATTTCATCAAGACTCTGGTCAAAGAAATCTTTATTGTTTTTAATAATCTTCACACACACATCCATGCCTGTGTGAAGATCATGTGCCTGAATAGCTTTGCTGAATGCAGCAGAACCAAGATACTCGGTCACATGATAACGACCAGCAATGACAGAGTTTAAAACAACATGAAAATTCTTGTCCTCCTCAAAGCCAGTTCTGAAAAATAATAATATATTTATATTACCAAAATAAACTAAAAATCATTTTAATAAAAATACACACCTGTTTTTCCTGTGCACTATTTTAAGATTGAAGGTTTCATATTCTTCCTCTTGAGCCTTTATCTGTTTTACTTGCTCTTGAACAGCAACTACTTCTTCATCTTCCAATAATGCCCCTGAGTCATCTTCTATTGGATCAGCAACTTTCCCATCTTCCTCTTTATGTGATTGTTCAGCAAAACCATAATTTGAGGACATTCTGGGCCCCGAAGCTTCTGAACCTACAACATCAGTTTCATATTCTTCGTCCCTTGAACTTTTACCAATCGAAGAAGCATTGCTTTTTCGTTTCCATGGTGGAAGCAAGTCATCGGTTCTATCACCTATGCTACTATTATCATTGTTTGACTTTGACTTCGAGTTAGACTTTGGCAACAGATGTTTATCTACCTGCCCATCCCTAGGTGGAGGAAAAGAAAATCCACCTTCATTTACAGTTTTAGGTAGCTTGTTAGCATCTGAAGAGGTGGCTATCTTTTTCTCTTTATATTTTTTATCAGACCCCTGAGGCGGAATGGTGACATCATCATCATGAACATATTCTGTATCATCCTCACTGACAAAATCAGCAACATCATTATTAATTCCCACACCAATTGATCTAACCGAACTGTGTTGAATATAACCTATATTAAGCACGGGTAAACGAACCCTGCCACCCTCATCAACAACTTTGGGCTCACCAAACATAGCGAGCTGGTTAGTTGGTTTAACAAAGCCTTGCCACACGGGCTCAGCACTCATTAAACTCAATTCTTCTTCATCCATCAACTCACCATCATACTGAACCGCAGAATTGCGTTCAATATCAGAATTGGCGACTGGATCGATGTTTTTCAAATGAAAATATTGGTCACACCGATAAGTATGAATCTTCTTCTGCAAATGATTGATCGTCATCTTCGGTTTTGTTTGTAGTTCTTTCTTGTGGATCTGGATTTGTGACTTTTTCATTATCACTTGGGTAATCAATTTCATGAGCTAGGAACCATGTTTCATCTTCAATAGGTTGTCTCGTGTATCCAACATCATCATCATCTTCATATTCATCGGAATCCCAATATTCATGTGGGTAATCCATAGATTCACTTAAACCATCCCCGATAGTTGCAAAACCAGATACAAGATCAGATGTGTCTTCTGTTATCCCTTGACTTATTGACCGCCAACTACCTCCTACTGGCCTTTTTAATCCTAAGGCATCAACCATATAGATAGTAAGAAACACATAATAGTGTACACTATAAAATCATTTGACCAATTTGCGTGTTTCCATATAAGAAGCATGAAATCAATATTTGACAAAAACCAAAGGTGCTTGTGCATAATCACAAAATGGTAGTTGGATATACAAGTCAACAAAAGATTCACGAGCCATATGAAATAAAAGAGATACAAGCCCTAAATATGAAGAAATGTGTCACTGAGTTGATGCTGTCTAATGCTAATGAAGAATATATAGTTATAGCTGGAGTTCAGTTTCCATATATTATAGTTTATCAATGTCTATATTTCAAGAAAACTATTAGTCAATCAATCAATCATACCCAGTAAAATCCCACCGACAGCAAAGCTATAGGTAGGGTCTGGGGAGGGTGGGATGTAGGCACACCGTACCTCTATCCAAAGGAATAAAGAGGTGGCTTCCAGAGAGACCCTCGGCTCTAAGTACATGTGTATGTGTATGAGTATGAAGCAAAATAAAGGAAATCAAAGTTTAAACAGTTATATAAAAACTACTACTAATTATAATAATATTAATAATAAGGTCACAGTTTAACAGCTATATAAAAGCTAATAATAATTATAATAATAATAATAATAATAATATATGTAAGGGAAATACCATTATGGTATGTGACCTAAATAAGTCAAGTCTAAGCCCTAAGATATTCAATTCTCTCTAAAAATCCTTAACTATTAGTCAAGTATTAGTCAAGTCTAAGCCCTAAGATATTCAATTCTCTCTAAAAATCCTTAACTATTTAATTTCTAAAAATCCTAAGAAAACTATTAGTCAAGTATTTAATTTCTAGATAAGTTTTAGTTTTGGTATTGTGATTTGTGAGAATGTTATTAGTTTGAGTTGATCTTAGTTTAGGATGGAATAGAAATTCCACATCTATTGGGATCTGCTTCTTATGTATGCACTCATTTTTTAATCATAGCCAATAACACAGGATATAACTATATTTTTGCTCAAATTTCCGTTATGAATCAGCCGTGGACTCTAATGTAACATCCAAAATTAGTCTAAGAGCACATAATCTTGTTCCATTTGAATATAATTGTTTAATAAACACAAAAAGAAAACAACAACAACAACAACAACAACAATAATAATAATAATAACAATAATAACAACAATTGATGCTTAAGGGATATAGGTATCGACAATGATATCTAATTATCAAATAAATTCAATTTGAGATAACAAAAATATGTAATGGTAATGTACCTGAAGTGCTTATTTCTTGACCAATAGGAACATCAAGAAAAGATCCAATAAGATAAGCATTGTCAGCATTAATAATCTGTCCAGGTCCATCATGTTCATGTTTCTCATCCCAAGCAAAACTCGATAGTTTCTCAGTTGACTTGAGTTTGACAGGTGGCAGTCTAGGTAACTCTTCTTTCTGATTCTCAGACACAATCGGAAGACTTAACCCACCATAAGCTTGCGCCTCACTATTTCCCTGAGTTTTTCCAAAATACAAAGCTCTTCCAACCTCGTTTTCTTGTTCTTTAATTGCTGCCCTAATATTATCTGTTTTTCTCTTTACATCTTCTTTCTCACTAGCACCAAGACTTGAAATATTATTATAGCTGGTTGATGCTGGAAATGGGAATAATGTCTTAACAGAGCAAAATTCCTCATTTCTTGACCATGGATTTTCCACAAAATCATCTTTTGACAAAACAGTTTTCTTGTGTTCAATATTTTGTACCAAATTCGCCTTACTGTTACTCACAGGCCCAAGCAATGAAACCTTTGGTTCTTCTCCCACTTTCCTGTGAACTCTTTCTGTATCAGAAGTCTCGCTTGGATGAATCTTTGATTGAGAAGCAATTTGATACTCTTTCACATTTTCAACTCTAACAACATCATCATTATCACTAGGATCAGCCGACCCGTTACTTGGATTGAATCTCCATGTATACAAATCAAGCAGATTATCCTCCGAACCATTAGAGAACATAAAGTTCTTACTTGTCCCTCCATTTGGCTCGTTCTTATACTCTCCTTCAAAGGCACTGATTTCCCATTTATTAGCAGGTCCATTCCTTCTGGTCCCTCGTTCTACCTCTTTCACAATATGCTTCTCCTTTGACACCTCATCACTTGTTGAAGAACCCTTTCCTTGGTTGCCAACTGTACTCACTTTCTCTAACAACTTGCTTTCCAAATCTTTGTCTTTCAGGTTCAGATCTTGCAGAAACCCGTTCAGATCAGGTCGGTTATCAATCTCACTTCTTAATGCTGCTTCAGCCCTAGCAAACTTATTCTTTCTCAGAAACTCAAGTATGGCATCGACCTTCGAGTCTGCCATTTTTGAACTGCAATGCAGATACAATAAACACCTTATGCTACTAACAAAAACTAAACAACCATGATTTTAAAAAGCGCACCAAAGCGCAAAGCAACACAAGGCGATGGCCTTGTCGCTTTTGTCTACACAAGGCGACCAAAGTCCAAAAACAGCAGATGAGGCATGATTTTTTGGCAAAATAAATCGCACTGAAGCGCACCTAAGACACGTGCTCTTTGTGCACGAGTCATTTGTATGCTTCAGAATATTGTACCACATGCTTTTTAGGTTGCACATGTAGATATAATTAATAAACTAAATCTTATATAAAGCTTATTTATAGCTAAATGTTGGGTAGTGGAAGCTAAAAGTAATAAACCTATGAAATACATATAAAAACTATTATACAAACACCTTGCGTCTAGCGTACAAAATCGGAGCGCTTTTGCGCTTCGGTTTTAGACCCCTTGGCTTTTGTGCGCTTCTCGCCTTTGTAAACCAAACAACACATAACAACTTCAATAGCAATGCCCGAATATAGGTCACACTTAGTGATTACATACATTTGAAGTTGAAAACTGATCTAATTTCAAAAATTTCATGCAAGCATATGCTAATCAGACAAACCTAATTTCTCAATTATTATCCTCCATCAATCATACATTTGAAACTATCATGCTTATAACAAGAAATTAAGAAACAGTTACTCAATACCTTAAGGCAGAATGAAATTAACCTAATGTAAAACAACTTAATACCAAAAAAATTCAAAATCTCATAGCCTAGGGCTTCAGCAGGTGCGAGATTAAGTGATATTAACCATATAAATAGACGTATAAAACAAGGATAAGAAATTAAACCTAAATCCTCATAAATTAGGCGATGAATCGTGCGGATCTTCGTGTCAGAAACCCTAGCAATGCGTTTTGTGACGTCAGATTTAGACCTGAATATGAATCAGAATTGGCAATTGGAAGGTTGAATGAGGAGTAAATGAGAAGATGCAGTGAGATGTGAATGTATGGATTGAGGATTGGAGTATGAATTTGGCGAATCGCCAATGGCCAGGATGATGATGATTGATGCCCTTGGCTGAGGTTGAGTTGAAGCATTTATTATTATTATTATTATTATTATTATTATTCCATAAGCTAGGCTCTACGTATTAATTATTAATTTGTTTGTTTTTTTCTTTTATTTAGATGCTTGACGGGGTCATTTCATTTCAGTTTTCAACTTGATATTTTTGACAATATTCCTTCTATATTCTATTCAACTTACTATATTTCCAAAGTTTTAGGATTCAGGTCGTCTTTAGTTTAATACATGGGAATGACTTACGAAATGAAATGGATTGTTACGAGAGAATGAAAGAAGAGGTAGTTTGGTTCGTCAATTGAAGAGGTATGGATGGCGCCAACAAAGAAGCACGGATCCGAACCGTATTAGGGGATAGATCTATGTTTCCACCGGTTAGGAATTAAGGGATGTGATTCGGTTAAACGAGTCTAGAACTAGGCAAAATCCGAATCTATATCCTGCAAAACAAATCACCGTGAGCTCGTTACAAGAAGGACAGTATGGGGGCTCGTAACCACCATCTGGCGTGAAAGTAAGTAACTTTTCTTCTAGAAAGAGAAAGTACTAAATAATAAGAGTGATTGATGTATTATGGTAGTTGTGAATGAATACCTCATTATGATTAAGAGGGTATTTATAGCCGAGGGTGAGAAAGAATGATTGGTCAAGTTGTTACTATCCAAAAAATGTTTCCTTTTGCCTAAAGGGACTTGTGGCCGGATTTGATAAGGAGTAACAGCTGGCCATGTGCTAGGCCGTTGGGGAATATCCAGCTACTGGTTAATCCATGCTCTCTATTGAGAAGGTAAACGTCACTATCAAGGAATCTTTTGGTTATCATCTGTTTTTCCTTACAAATGTGAAGTCATTCTTTCTCCCACCTGCGGGTAGCTTCCGCAAGCCTAGAAGAATGTTCTTGCACTCACTTGTTCTTCTACCTGCAAGTGTCTCCCGCATTTGTATAATCTTATTCATTCACCTGCCTGCGGATGCTTCCCACGAGTTTCTAGAATGATTGATAGTACTTCCACTTTTGGACGGATTAGAAGAATGTTCTTGCACTCACTTGTTCTTCTACCTGCAAGTGTCTCCCGCATTTGTATAATCTTATTCATTCACCCGCCTGCGGATGCTTCCCACGAGTTTCTAGAATGATTGATAGTACTTCCACTTTTGGACGGATGTCTTCCGCGGGCACTATTCTTAGCAGGAATGACGCGTCTAATGGGCTAAGAGCCTTTGTGCTTACTTTCTTGTTTAGTGATCCTACCTCTATATCAATGGAATTCAGTCATCTATTATATGCATGTATTTCAAATGTGTTTGTTCTGGAGTAATTCAATTATTAGTGACCTATTAGAAAGCTTTTGAAACAAAATATATATATATATATATATATAAAGTTGTTAGTTGGATGTAGGCAGGGGTGGCTTGTGGGACAGCGAAAACAAGTTAGGGTTTTAGGCCCACACTTACTTAAACCCCAAAGTCCAAAAAAACATTACCTATAAATATATTATAATGGGTAAAGTGAACTCAAAGTAATGCATTGATGTTGTGGTAGGCTTGGTTGTTACTAAAGTATAGGTTATGAGATCAAAACTTTTAATAAGCAATTTTTTTTCTTAACAGTTGTCATGAAAATGCCCCAAAATCTAATTTCGATTTAGGCCTCCACATTTGTTGAGTCGGCCCTGGATGTAAGTAAATCAATCAATATTTATTAGTATGAAAGGTTGTGTGTTTTAAGTATTGCTATAGTATAGGACGAAAGGTTTCTTTATGATAATGTGGAAGGTTAAGATAATAAGCATGAGTTTCTCATGAAAGTTAAGTATGAGTGTTAAAAGTGAAATGGCTCTTAAAAATTAATGTTATGTACAACACATATGGTTCAAATAGTTCGATAACGTGATTCGGCTATAGAGGTATGTGGTATCGACAAAGGGTAGATATCATGAAGAGCTAAAGCTTGAGTTGTTTTAGAATTTGGATAATACAGGGTTCGGTTTGTGGGTTTAATGTCATTTTCAAATACATTATCAATACTTGTAACGAAAAGAATCATTGAAAATAATGAAAAGAAAGCGAAGGTTAACCATCAGTCGTTCATGTATAGAGGCAAGTCCGTTTCATTTTGAGAACTGTGAGATCCGCGTCATGTATATGTAAGCAGTGCATCAAAGATAATCAACAAATAGAAACAAAGACAGTTATATAATAGTATAGTGTATCACATTTAAAGCAATACATACAAAAGAATTATGTAGTTTTCGCGAATCTCAACATAATATTATTTTGAATATACATAACGGGTTCATGTTCATTTTGTCACACTCTGACCATGACGGAAACATCGGGGCGCAACCGATTGTTCATCGCACACGACACTATTAAGTGACAATATTTAATCAACTCATTTAAATTCATAAAAACACAAAGAGTCACATAACTTGTTCATACAA